>NW_026968023.1:0-139437 GCF_028390025.1 Pseudophryne corroboree | reverse complement strand
AGAGTAGGCCAGGTACCCTACACCATAAGAGGGGGTTTGAAATTTTGACTTGTCTACTTAAAGATCACCAAAATCTGATGACAAGGTCAATAACATCCCTGGGTGGGATTGAACCACCAACCCTTTGGTTAATAACCAAACACACTAACCGATTGCACCACAGAGACACTTTGCAAAAGTACATACTGACAAAGGCTAATAAGCATTCATCTAGAACGTTTCCTAGAAAACTTTAAAAAGTCAATAATCTGGAGAGATTTTGTAAGATGTTTCTTCCATCAACCAATGAAGAAACGCATTGGTACTTTCCCATGATGAGTGAGTGCTTCAGGATCTCTTGCACTTACATGTGCAGCAGAGTACTGCAATGGAAGCATGCTGGGCCCATAACCCAGAGGTAGGCAGATTGAAACTATCCTCTGCTATATGCATTTTTTTTTGTTAATTAAAGTAATCCAAAACTGGGATTGATATTTTTGCTCTTTTATTTTTACTTAAAGTACAATAACTTTTACCATTTTAATTTGTTTTAATAGTATATTGACAGTATTGTTTTCTTTCAAAAATCCACTTAATTTTCTTTACCCTATTATTAAAATGGTAATTGACAAAAACAAACTACATTGTCACCAGAAGAGCAATACAAAATGTACAAGTGATATATTAAAATCATCTTTCCAGCTTGAATTTCAATGATGCATTGGGGCAACGATTTTGTGAGAAACATCTTCACCCTTAAATAAAGATTTTCTTAATTCCTTACCTGTGTGCTAATTAGATATCACCTTGTTTTCACATTAAACAGACTTCCACATGAGAAAGCAGCAAGGATGCAGTGGCGTTAATGTTTCCTGGTGTCAACCTGTATTATTTCAGTAGATATTGAAATGAGGATGCATCTTGCTGCCTTTCCAATGAAGCAAGTTTAATTTAGTAATAGGTGAAAAACCATCCCTACAAAGATGTTAATCAGATACTTGGCTTTGTGGACACTTTTCAGAGAACAAATTTGTTAGCATAAAAATAAAGCCAGAAAATGAAGAGCTGTTAAATCACTCAATTGGATTTTTTTGCCAGCATATTTCTTTTTCTCTGCAAACCACTGCTAAATTGTGCTTCCTAGCTGTTTTTATAAAATCACTGAATCAAATCTAACTCTGATTACATCAGAGAAGGCCAGGTACCCTACACCATAACAGGGGTTTTTGAAATTTTTACTTGTCTACTTAAAGATCACCAAAATCTGATAACAAGGTCAATTACGTCCCTGGGTGGGATTGAACCACCAACCTTTTGGTTAATAGCCGTACACACTAACTGATTGCGCCACAGCGACACTTTGCAAAAGTACATACTGACAAAGGCTAATAAGCATTCATCTAGAACGTTTCCTAGAAAAACTTTAAATAGTCAATAATCTGGAGAGTTTTTGTAAGATGTTTCTTCCATCAACCAATGAAGAAACACATTGGTACTTTCCCATGATGAGTGAGTGCTTCAGGATCTCTTGCAATTACATGTGCAGCAGAGTACTGTAATGGAAGCTCGCTGGGTCCATAACCCAGAGGTAGGCAGATTGAAACTATCCTCTGCTATATGCATTTTTTTTTGTTAATTAAAGTAAACCAAAACTGGGATTGATATTTTTGCTCTTTTATTTTTACTTAAAGTACAATAACTTTTACCATTTTAATTTGTTTTAATAGTATATTGACAGTATTGTTTTCTTTCAAAAATCCACTTAATTTTCTTTACCCGATTATTAAAATGGTAATTGACAAAAACAAACTACATTGTCACCAGAAGAGCAATACAAAATGTACAAGTGATATATTAAAATCATCTTTCCAGCTTGGATTTCAATGATGCATTGGGGCAACGATTTTGTGAGAAACATCTTCACCCTTAAATAAAGATTTTCTTAATTCCTTACATGTGTGCTAATTAGATATCACCTTGTTTTCACATTAAACAGACTTCCACATGAGAAAACAGCAAAGATGCAGTGGCGTTAATGTTTCATGGTGTCAACCTGTATTATTTCCGTAGATATTGAAATGAGGATGCATCTTGCTGCCTTTCCAATGAAGCAAGTTTAATTTAGTAATAGGTGAAAAACCATCCCTACAAAGATGTTAATCAGATACTTGGCTTTGTGGACACTTTTCAGAGAACAAATTTGTTATCATAAAAATAAAGCCAGAAAATGAAGAGCTGTTTAATCACTCAATTGTATTTTTCTGCCAGCATTTTTCTTTTTCTCTGCAACCCACTGCTAAATTGTGCTTCCTAGCTGTTTTTTTATAAAATCACTTAATCAAATCTAACTCTGATTACATCAGAGAAGGCCAGGTACCCTACACCATAAGAGGGGGTTTGCAATTTTGACTTGTCTACTTAAATATCACCAAAATCTGATCACAAGGTCAATTACGTCCCTGGGTGGGATTGAACCACCAACCTTTTGATTAATAGCTGAACACACTAACCGATTGCGCCACAGAGACACTTTGCAAAAAGAATATACTGACAAAGACTAATAAGCATTCATCTAGAACGTTTCCTAGAAAAACTTTAAAAAGTCAATAATCTGGAGAGTTTTTGTAAGATGTTTCTTCCAGCAACCAATGAAGAAACACATTGGTACTTCCGCATGATGAGTGAGTGCTTCAGGATCTCTTGCACTTACATGTGCAGCAGAGTACTGCAATGGAAGCATGCTGGGCCCATAACCCAGAGGTAGGCAGATTGAAACTATCCTTTGCTATATGCATTTTTTTTTTGTTCATTAAAGTAATCCAAAACTGGGATTGATATTTTAGCTTTTATTTTTACTTAAAGTACAATAACTTTTACCATTTTAATTTGTTTTAATAGTATATTGACAGTATTGTTTTCTTTCAAAAATCCACTTAATTTTCTTTACCCTATTATTAAAATGGTAATTGACAAAAATAAACTACATTGTCACCAGAAGAGCAATACAAAATGTACAAGTGATATATTAAAATCATCTTTCCAGCTTGAATTTCAATGATGCATTGGGGCAATGATTTTGTGAGAAACATCTTTACCCTTAAATAAAGATTTTCTTAATTCCTTACCTGTGTGCTAATTAGATATCACCTTGTTTTCACATTAAACAGACTTCCACATGAGAAAGCAGCAAGGATGCAGTGGCGTTAATGTTTCCTGGTGTCAACCTGTATTATTTCAGTAGATATTGAAATGAGGATGCATCTTGCTGCCTTTCCAATGAAGCAAGTTTAATTTAGTAATAGGTGAAAAACCATCCCTACAAATATGTTAATCAGATACTTGGCTTTGTGGACACTTTTCAGAGAACAAATTTGTTATCATAAAAATAAAGCCAGAAAATGAAGAGCTGTTTAATCACTCAATTGTATTTTTCTGCCAGCATTTTTCTTTTTCTCTGCAACCCACTGCTAAATTGTGCTTCCTAGCTGTTTTTTTATAAAATCACTTAATCAAATCTAACTCTGATTACATCAGAGAAGGCCAGGTACCCTACACCATAAGAGGGGGTTTGCAATTTTGACTTGTCTACTTAAATATCACCAAAATCTGATCACAAGGTCAATTACATCCCTGGGTGGGATTGAACCACCAACCTTTTGATTAATAGCTGAACACACTAACCGATTGCGCCACAGAGACACTTTGCAAAAAGAATATACTGACAAAGACTAATAAGCATTCATCTAGAACGTTTCCTAGAAAAACTTTAAAAAGTCAATAATCTGGAGAGTTTTTGTAAGATGTTTCTTCCAGCAACCAATGAAGAAACACATTGGTACTTTCGCATGATGAGTGAGTGCTTCAGGATCTCTTGCACTTACATGTGCAGCAGAGTACTGCAATGGAAGCATGCTGGGCCCATAACCCAGAGGTAGGCAGATTGAAACTATCCTTTGCTATATGCATTTTTTTTTTGTTCATTAAAGTAATCCAAAACTGGGATTGATATTTTAGCTTTTATTTTTACTTAAAGTACAATAACTTTTACCATTTTAATTTGTTTTAATAGTATATTGACAGTATTGTTTTCTTTCAAAAATCCACTTAATTTTCTTTACCCTATTATTAAAATGGTAATTGACAAAAACAAACTACATTGTCACCAGAAGAGCAATACAAAATGTACAAGTGATATATTAAAATCATCTTTCCAGCTTGAATTTCAATGATGCATTGGGGCAACGATTTTGTGAGAAACATCTTCACCCTTAAATAAAGATTTTCTTAATTCCTTACCTGTTTGCTAATTAGATATCACCTTGTTTTCACATTAAACAGACTTCCACATGAGAAAGCAGCAAGGATGCAGTGGCGTTAATGTTTCCTGGTGTCAACCTGTATTATTTCAGTAGATATTGAAATGAGGATGCATCTTGCTGCCTTTCCAATGAAGCAAGTTTAATTTAGTAATAGGTGAAAAACCATCCCTACAAAGGTGTTAATCAGAGACTTGGCTTTGTGGACACTTTTCAGAGAACAAATTTGTTAGCATAAAAATAAAGCCAGAAAATGAAGAGCTGTTTAATCACTCAATTGGATTTTTTTGATAGCATATTTCTTTTTCTCTGCAACCCACTGCTAAATTGTGCTTCCTAGCTGTTTTTATAAAATCACTGAATCAAATCTAACTCTGATTACATCAGAGAAGGCCAGGTACCCTACACCATAACAGGGGTTTTCGAAATTTTGACTTGTCTACTTAAAGATCAACAAAATCTGATAACAAGGTCAATAATGTCCCTGGGTGGGATTGAACCACCAACCTTTTGGTTAATAGCTGTACACACTAACTGATTGCGCCACAGCGACACTTTGCAAAAGTACATACTGACAAAGGCTAATAAGCATTCATCTAGAACGTTTCCTATAAAAACTTTAAATAGTCAATAATCTGGAGAGTTTTTGTAAGATGTTTCTTCCATCAACCAATGAAGAAACACATTGGTACTTTCCCATGATGAGTGAGTGCTTCAGGATCTCTTGCATTTACATGTGCAGCAGAGTACTGTTATGAAAGCATGCTGGGTCCATAACCCAGAGGTAGGCAGATTGAAACTATCCTCTGCTATATGCATTTTTTTTTTGTTAATTAAAGTAATCCAAAACTGGGATTGATATTTTTGCTCTTTTATTTTTACTTAAAGTACAATAACTTTTACCATTTTAATTTGTTTTAATAGTATATTGACAGTATTGTTTTCTTTCAAAAATCCAATTAATTTTCTTTACCCGATTATTAAAATGGTAATTGACAAAAACAAACTACATTGTCACCAGAAGAGCAATACAAAATGTACAAGTGATATATTAAAATCATCTTTCCAGCTTGAATTTCAATGATGCATTGGGGCAACGATTTTGTGAGAAACATCTTCACCCTTAAATAAAGATTTTCTTAATTCCTTACCTGTGTGCTAATTAGATATCACTTTGTTTTCACATTAAACAGACTTCCACATGAGAAAACAGCAAAGATGCAGTGGCGTTAATGTTTCCTGGTGTCAACCTGTATTATTTCCGTAGATATTGAAATGAGGATGCATCTTGCTGCCTTTCCAATGAAGCAAGTTTAATTTAGTAATAGGTGAAAAACCATCCCTACAAAGATGTTAATCAGATACTTGGCTTTGTGGACACTTTTCAGAGAACAAATTTGTTATCATAAAAATAAAGCCAGAAAATGAAGAGCTGTTTAATCACTCAATTGGATTTTTCTGCCAGCATTTTTCTTTTTCTCTGCAACCCACTGCTAAATTGTGCTTCCTAGCTGTTTTTTTTATAAAATCACTTAATCAAATCTAACTCTGATTACATCAGAGAAGGCCAGGTACCCTACACCATAAGAGGGGTTTTGCAATTTTGACTTGTCTACTTAAATATTACCAAAATCTGATCACAATGTCAATTACGTCCCTGGGTGGGATTGAACCACCAACCTTCTGATTAATAGCTGAACACACTAACCGATTGCGCCACAGAGACACTTTGCAAAAAGTACATACTGACAAAGACTAATAAGCATTCATCTAGAACGTTTCCTAGAAAAACTTTAAAAAGTCAATAATCTGGAGAGTTTTTGTAAGATGTTTCTTCCAGCAACCAATGAAGAAACACATTGGTACTTTCGCATGATGAGTGAGTGCTTCAGGATCTCTTGCACTTACATGTGCAGCAGAGTACTGCACTGGAAGCATGCTGGGCCCATAACCCAGAGGTAGGCAGATTGAAACTATCCTTTGCTATATGCATTTTTTTTTTTGTTCATTAAAGTAATCCAAAACTGGGATTGATATTTTAGCTTTTATTTTTACTTAAAGTACAATAACTTTTACCATTTTAATTTGTTTTAATAGTATATTGACAGTATTGTTTTCTTTCAAAAATCCAATTAATTTTCTTTACCCGATTTTTAAAATGGTAATTGACAAAAACAAACTACATTGTCACCAGAAGAGCAATACAAAATGTACAAGTGATATATTAAAATCATCTTTCCAGCTTGAATTTCAATGATGCATTGGGGCAACGATTTTGTGAGAAACATCTTCACCCTTAAATAAAGATTTTCTTAATTCCTTACCTGTGTGCTAATTAGATATCACCTTGTTTTCACATTAAACAGACTTCCACATGAGAAAACAGCAAAGATGCAGTGGCGTTAATGTTTCCTGGTGTCAACCTGTATTATTTCCGTAGATATTGAAATGAGGATGCATCTTGCTGCCTTTCCAATGAAGCAAGTTTAATTTAGTAATAGGTGAAAAACCATCCCTACAAAGATGTTAATCAGATACTTGGCTTTGTGGACACTTTTCAGAGAACAAATTTGTTATCATAAAAATAAAGCCAGAAAATGAAGAGCTGTTTAATCACTCAATTGGATTTTTCTGCCAGCATTTTTCTTTTTCTCTGCAACCCACTGCTAAATTGTGCTTCCTAGCTGTTTTTTTTATAAAATCACTTAATCAAATCTAACTCTGATTACATCAGAGAAGGCCAGGTACCCTACACCATAAGAGAGGGTTTGCAATTTTGACTTGTCTACTTAAATATCACCAAAATCTGATCACAAGGTCAATTACGTCCCTGGGTGGGATTGAACCACCAACCTTTTGATTAATAGCTGAACACACTAACAGATTGCGCCACAGAGACACTTTGCAAAAAGTCCATACTGACAAAGACTAATAAGCATTCATCTAGAACGTTTCCTAGAAAAACTTTAAAAAGTCAATAATCTGGAGAGTTTTTGTAAGATGTTTCTTCCAGCAACCAATGAAGAAACACATTGGTACTTTCGCATGATGAGTGAGTGCTTCAGGATCTCTTGCACTTAAATGTGCAGCAGAGTACTGCAATGGAAGCATGCTGGGCCCATAACCCAGAGGTAGGCAGATTGAAACTATCCTTTGCTATATGCATTTTTTTTTGTTCATTAAAGTAATCCAAAACTGGGATTGATATTTTAGCTTTTATTTTTACTTAAAGTACAATAACTTTTACCATTTTAATTTGTTTTAATAGTATATTGACAGTATTGTTTTCTTTCAAAAATCCACTTAATTTTCTTTACCCTATTATTAAAATGGTAATTGACAAAAACAAACTACATTGTCACCAGAAGAGCAATACAAAATGTACAAGTGATACATTAAAATCATCTTTCCAGCTTGAATTTCAATGATGCATTGGGGCAACGATTATGTGAGAAACATCTTCACCCTTAAATAAAGATTTTCTTAATTCCTTACCTGTGTGCTAATTAGATATCACCTTGTTTTCACATTAAACAGACTTCCACATGAGAAAGCAGCAAGGATGCAGTGGCGTTAATGTTTCCTGGTGTCAACCTGTATTATTTCAGTAGATATTGAAATGAGGATGCATCTTGCTGCCTTTCCAATGAAGCAAGTTTAATTTAGTAATAGGTGAAAAACCATCCCTACAAATATGTTAATCAGATACTTGGCTTTGTGGACACTTTTCAGAGAACAAATTAGTTAGCATAAAAATAAAGCCAGAAAATGAAGAGCTGTTTAATCACTCAATTGGATTTTTCTGCCAGCATATTTCTTTTTCTCTGCAACCCACTGCTAAATTGTGCTTCCTAGCTGTTTTTATAAAATCACTGAATCAAATCTAACTCTGATTACATCAGAGAAGGCCAGGTACCCTACACCAGGCCTGGCCAACCTGTGGCTCTCCAGCTGTTGTAAAACTACACTTCCCATCATGCCTTGCCACAGTTTTGCTATTAGGGAATGCTAAAACTGTGGCAGGGCATGCTGGGATGTGTAGTTTCACTACATCTGGAGAGCCACAGGTTGGCCAGGCCTGCCCTACACCATAACAGGGGGTTTGAAATTTTGACTTGTCTGCTTAAAGATCACCAAAATCTGATAACAAGGTCAATTAAGTCCCTGGGTGGGATTGAACCACCAACCTTTTGGTTAATAGCCTTACACACTAACTGATTGCGCCACAGCGACACTTTGCAAAAGTACTTACTGACAAAGGCTAATAAGCATTCATCTAGAACGATTCCTAGAAACATTTTAAAAAGTCAATAATGTGGAGAGTTTTTGTAAGATGTTTCTTCCATCAACCAATGAAGAAACACATTGGTACTTTCCCATGATGAGTGAGTGCTTCAGGATCTCTTGCACTTACATGTGCAGCAGAGTACTGTAATGGAAGCATGCTGGGTCCATAACCCAGAGGTAGGCAGATTGAAACTATCCTCTGCTATATGCATTTTTTTTTGTTCATTAAAGTAATCCAAAACTGGGATTGATATTTTAGCTTTTATTTTTACTTAAAGTACAATAACTTTTACCATTTTAATTTGTTTTAATAGTATATTGACAGTATTGTTTTCTTTCAAAAATCCAATTAATTTTCTTTACCCGATTATTAAAATGGTAACTGACAAAAACAAACTACATTGTCACCAGAAGAGCAATACAAAATGTACAAGTGATATATTAAAATCATCTTTCCAGCTTGAATTTCAATGATGCATTGGGGCAACGATTTTGTGAGAAACATCTTCACCCTTAAATAAAGATTTTCTTAATTCCTTACCTGTTTGCTAATTAGATATCACCTTGTTTTCACATTAAACAGACTTCCACATGAGAAAGCAGCAAGGATGCAGTGGCGTTAATGTTTCCTGGTGTCAACCTGTATTATTTCAGTAGATATTGAAATGAGGATGCATCTTGCTGCCTTTCCAATGAAGCAAGTTTAATTTAGTAATAGGTGAAAAACCATCCCTACAAAGGTGTTAATCAGAGACTTGGCTTTGTGGACACTTTTCAGAGAACAAATTTGTTAGCATAAAAATAAAGCCAGAAAATGAAGAGCTGTTTAATCACTCAATTGGATTTTTTTGATAGCATATTTCTTTTTCTCTGCAACCCACTGCTAAATTGTGCTTCCTAGCTGTTTTTATAAAATCACTGAATCAAATCTAACTCTGATTACATCAGAGAAGGCCAGGTACCCTACACCATAACAGGGGTTTTCGAAATTTTGACTTGTCTACTTAAAGATCAACAAAATCTGATAACAAGGTCAATAATGTCCCTGGGTGGGATTGAACCACCAACCTTTTGGTTAATAGCTGTACACACTAACTGATTGCGCCACAGCGACACTTTGCAAAAGTACATACTGACAAAGGCTAATAAGCATTCATCTAGAACGTTTCCTATAAAAACTTTAAATAGTCAATAATCTGGAGAGTTTTTGTAAGATGTTTCTTCCATCAACCAATGAAGAAACACATTGGTACTTTCCCATGATGAGTGAGTGCTTCAGGATCTCTTGCATTTACATGTGCAGCAGAGTACTGTTATGAAAGCATGCTGGGTCCATAACCCAGAGGTAGGCAGATTGAAACTATCCTCTGCTATATGCATTTTTTTTTTGTTAATTAAAGTAATCCAAAACTGGGATTGATATTTTTGCTCTTTTATTTTTACTTAAAGTACAATAACTTTTACCATTTTAATTTGTTTTAATAGTATATTGACAGTATTGTTTTCTTTCAAAAATCCAATTAATTTTCTTTACCCGATTATTAAAATGGTAATTGACAAAAACAAACTACATTGTCACCAGAAGAGCAATACAAAATGTACAAGTGATATATTAAAATCATCTTTCCAGCTTGAATTTCAATGATGCATTGGGGCAACGATTTTGTGAGAAACATCTTCACCCTTAAATAAAGATTTTCTTAATTCCTTACCTGTGTGCTAATTAGATATCACTTTGTTTTCACATTAAACAGACTTCCACATGAGAAAACAGCAAAGATGCAGTGGCGTTAATGTTTCCTGGTGTCAACCTGTATTATTTCCGTAGATATTGAAATGAGGATGCATCTTGCTGCCTTTCCAATGAAGCAAGTTTAATTTAGTAATAGGTGAAAAACCATCCCTACAAAGATGTTAATCAGATACTTGGCTTTGTGGACACTTTTCAGAGAACAAATTTGTTATCATAAAAATAAAGCCAGAAAATGAAGAGCTGTTTAATCACTCAATTGGATTTTTCTGCCAGCATTTTTCTTTTTCTCTGCAACCCACTGCTAAATTGTGCTTCCTAGCTGTTTTTTTTATAAAATCACTTAATCAAATCTAACTCTGATTACATCAGAGAAGGCCAGGTACCCTACACCATAAGAGGGGTTTTGCAATTTTGACTTGTCTACTTAAATATTACCAAAATCTGATCACAATGTCAATTACGTCCCTGGGTGGGATTGAACCACCAACCTTCTGATTAATAGCTGAACACACTAACCGATTGCGCCACAGAGACACTTTGCAAAAAGTACATACTGACAAAGACTAATAAGCATTCATCTAGAACGTTTCCTAGAAAAACTTTAAAAAGTCAATAATCTGGAGAGTTTTTGTAAGATGTTTCTTCCAGCAACCAATGAAGAAACACATTGGTACTTTCGCATGATGAGTGAGTGCTTCAGGATCTCTTGCACTTACATGTGCAGCAGAGTACTGCACTGGAAGCATGCTGGGCCCATAACCCAGAGGTAGGCAGATTGAAACTATCCTTTGCTATATGCATTTTTTTTTTGTTCATTAAAGTAATCCAAAACTGGGATTGATATTTTAGCTTTTATTTTTACTTAAAGTACAATAACTTTTACCATTTTAATTTGTTTTAATAGTATATTGACAGTATTGTTTTCTTTCAAAAATCCAATTAATTTTCTTTACCCGATTTTTAAAATGGTAATTGACAAAAACAAACTACATTGTCACCAGAAGAGCAATACAAAATGTACAAGTGATATATTAAAATCATCTTTCCAGCTTGAATTTCAATGATGCATTGGGGCAACGATTTTGTGAGAAACATCTTCACCCTTAAATAAAGATTTTCTTAATTCCTTACCTGTGTGCTAATTAGATATCACCTTGTTTTCACATTAAACAGACTTCCACATGAGAAAACAGCAAAGATGCAGTGGCGTTAATGTTTCCTGGTGTCAACCTGTATTATTTCCGTAGATATTGAAATGAGGATGCATCTTGCTGCCTTTCCAATGAAGCAAGTTTAATTTAGTAATAGGTGAAAAACCATCCCTACAAAGATGTTAATCAGATACTTGGCTTTGTGGACACTTTTCAGAGAACAAATTTGTTATCATAAAAATAAAGCCAGAAAATGAAGAGCTGTTTAATCACTCAATTGGATTTTTCTGCCAGCATTTTTCTTTTTCTCTGCAACCCACTGCTAAATTGTGCTTCCTAGCTGTTTTTTTTATAAAATCACTTAATCAAATCTAACTCTGATTACATCAGAGAAGGCCAGGTACCCTACACCATAAGAGAGGGTTTGCAATTTTGACTTGTCTACTTAAATATCACCAAAATCTGATCACAAGGTCAATTACGTCCCTGGGTGGGATTGAACCACCAACCTTTTGATTAATAGCTGAACACACTAACAGATTGCGCCACAGAGACACTTTGCAAAAAGTCCATACTGACAAAGACTAATAAGCATTCATCTAGAACGTTTCCTAGAAAAACTTTAAAAAGTCAATAATCTGGAGAGTTTTTGTAAGATGTTTCTTCCAGCAACCAATGAAGAAACACATTGGTACTTTCGCATGATGAGTGAGTGCTTCAGGATCTCTTGCACTTAAATGTGCAGCAGAGTACTGCAATGGAAGCATGCTGGGCCCATAACCCAGAGGTAGGCAGATTGAAACTATCCTTTGCTATATGCATTTTTTTTTGTTCATTAAAGTAATCCAAAACTGGGATTGATATTTTAGCTTTTATTTTTACTTAAAGTACAATAACTTTTACCATTTTAATTTGTTTTAATAGTATATTGACAGTATTGTTTTCTTTCAAAAATCCACTTAATTTTCTTTACCCTATTATTAAAATGGTAATTGACAAAAACAAACTACATTGTCACCAGAAGAGCAATACAAAATGTACAAGTGATACATTAAAATCATCTTTCCAGCTTGAATTTCAATGATGCATTGGGGCAACGATTATGTGAGAAACATCTTCACCCTTAAATAAAGATTTTCTTAATTCCTTACCTGTGTGCTAATTAGATATCACCTTGTTTTCACATTAAACAGACTTCCACATGAGAAAGCAGCAAGGATGCAGTGGCGTTAATGTTTCCTGGTGTCAACCTGTATTATTTCAGTAGATATTGAAATGAGGATGCATCTTGCTGCCTTTCCAATGAAGCAAGTTTAATTTAGTAATAGATGAAAAACCATCCCTACAAATATGTTAATCAGATACTTGGCTTTGTGGACACTTTTCAGAGAACAAATTAGTTAGCATAAAAATAAAGCCAGAAAATGAAGAGCTGTTTAATCACTCAATTGGATTTTTCTGCCAGCATATTTCTTTTTCTCTGCAACCCACTGCTAAATTGTGCTTCCTAGCTGTTTTTATAAAATCACTGAATCAAATCTAACTACATCAGAGAAGGCCAGGTAGCCTACACCATAACAGGGGGTTTGAAATTTTGACTTGTCTACTTAAAGATCACCAAAATCTGATAACAAGGTCAATTAAGTCCCTGGGTGGGATTGAACCACCAACCTTTTGGTTAATAGCCTTACACACTAACTGATTGCGCCACAGCGACACTTTGCAAAAGTACATACTGACAAAGGCTAATAAGCATTCATCTAGAACGATTCCTAGAAACATTTTAAAAAGTCAATAATGTGGAGAGTTTTTGTAAGATGTTTCTTCCATCAACCAATGAAGAAACACATTGGTACTTTCCCATGATGAGTGAGTGCTTCAGGATCTTCTGCACTTACATGTGCAGCAGAGTACTGTAATGGAAGCATGCTGGGTCCATAACCCAGAGGTAGGCAGATTGAAACTATCCTCTGCTATATGCATTTTTTTTTTGTTAATTAACGTAATCCAAAACTGGGATTGATATTTTTGCTCTTTTATTTTTACTTAAAGTACAATAACTTTTACCATTTTAATTTGTTTTAATAGTATATTGACAGTATTGTTTTCTTTCAAAAATCCACTTAATTTTCTTTACCCGATTATTAAAATGGTAATTGACAAAAACAAACTACATTGTCACCAGAAGAGCAATACAAAATGTACAAGTGATATATTAAAATCATCTTTCCAGCTTGAATTTCAATGATGCATTGGGGCAACGATTTTGTGAGAAACATCTTCACCCTTAAATAAAGATTTTCTTAATTCCTTACCTGTGTGCTAATTAGATATCACCTTGTTTTCACATTAAACAGACTTCCACATGAGAAAACAGTAAAGATGCAGTGGCGTTAATGTTTCCTGGTGTCAACCTGTATTATTTCCGTAGATATTGAAATGAGGATGCATCTTGCTGCCTTTCCAATGAAGCAAGTTTAATTTAGTAATAGGTGAAAAACCATCCCTACAAAGATGTTAATCAGATATTTGGCTTTGTGGACACTTTTCAGAGAACAAATTTGTTATCATAAAAATAAAGCCAGAATATGAAGAGCTGTTTAATCACTCAATTGGATTTTTCTGCCAGCATTATTCTTTTTCTCTGCAACCCACTGCTAAATTGTGCTTCCTAGCTGTTTTTTAATAAAATCACTTAATCAAATCTAACCCTGATTACATCAGAGAAGGCCAGGTACCCTACACCATAACAGGGGGTTTGCAATTTTGACTTGTCTACTTAAATATCACCAAAATCTGATCACAAGGTCAATTATGTCCCTGGGAGGGATTGAACCACCAACCTTTTGATTAATAGCTGAACACACTAACCGATTGCGCCACAGAGACACTTTGCAAACTTTCATACTGACAAAGGCTAATAAGCATTCATCTAGAACGATTCCTAGAAAAACTTTAAAAAGTCAATAATCTGGAGAGTTTTTGTAAGATGTTTCTTCCATCAACCAACGAAGAAACACATTGGTACTTTCCCATGATGAGTGAGTGCTTCAGGATCTCTTGCACTTACATGTGCAGCAGAGTACTGCATTGGAAACATGCTGGGCCCATAACCCAGAGGTAGGCAGATTGAAACTATCCTCTGCTATATGCATTTTTTATTGTTAATTAAAGTAATCCAAAACTGGGATTGATATTTTTGCTCTTTTATTTTTACTTTAAAGTACAATAACTTTTACCATTTTAATTTGTTTTAATAGTATATTGACAGTATTGTTTTCTTTCAAAAATCCACTTAATTTTCTTTACCCTATTTTTATAATGGTAATTGACAAAAACAAACTACATTGTCACCAGAAGAGCAATACAAAATGTACAAGTGATATATTAAAATCATCTTTCCAGCTTGAATTTCAATGATGCATTGGGGCAACGATTTTGTGAGAAACATCTTCACCCTTAAATAAAGATTTTCTTAATTCCTTACCTGTGTGCTAATTAGATATCACCTTGTTTTCACATTAAACAGACTTCCACATGCGAAAGCAGCAAGGATGCAGTGGCGTTAATGTTTCCTGGTGTCAACCTGTATTATTTCAGTAGACATTGAAATGAGGATGCATCTTGCTGCCTTTCCAATGAAGCAAGTTTAATTTAGTAATAGGTGAAAAACCATCCCTACAAAGGTGTTAATCAGAGACTTGGCTTTGTGGACACTTTTCAGAGAACAAATTTGTTAGCATAAAAATAAAGCCAGAAAATGAAGAGCTGTTTAATCACTCAATTGGATTTTTTTGCCAGCATATTTCTTTTTCTCTGCAACTCACTGCTAAATTGTGCTTCCTAGCTGTTTTTATAAAATCACTGAATCAAATCTAACTCTGATTACATCAGAGAAGGCCAGGTACCCTACACCATAAAAGGGGGTTTGAAATTTTGACTTGTCTACTTAAAGATCACCAAAATCTGATAACAAGGTCAATTACGTCCCTGGGTGGGATTGAACCACCAACCTTTTAGTTAATAACCATACACACAGACTGATTGCGCCACAGCGACACTTTGCAAAAGTACATACTGACAAATGCTAATAAGCATTCATCTAGAACGTTTCCTAGAAACATTTTAAAAAGTCAATAATGTGGAGAGTTTTTGTAAGATGTTTCTTCCATCAACCAATAAAGAAACACATTGGAACTTTCCCATGATAAGTGAGTGCTTCAGGACCTCTTGCACTTACATGTGCAGCAGAGTACTGTAATGGAAGCATGCTGGGTCCATAACCCAGAGGTAGGCAGATTGAAACTATCCTCTGCTATATGCATTTTTTTTTGTTAATTAAAGTAATCCAAAACTGGGATTGATATTTTTGCTCTTTTATTTTTACTTAAAGTACAATAACTTTTACCATTTTAATTTGTTTTAATAGTATATTGACAGTATTGTTTTCTTTCAAAAATCCAATTAATTTTCTTTACCCGATTATTAAAATGGTAATTGACAAAAACAAACTACATTGTCACCAGAAGAGCAATACAAAATGTACAAGTGATATATTAAAATCATCTTTCCAGCTTGAATTTCAATGATGCATTGGGGCAACGATTTTGTGAGAAACATCTTCACCCTTTAATAAAGATTTTCTTAATTCCTTACCTGTGTGCTAATTAGATATCACCTTGTTTTCACATTAAACAGACTTCCACATGAGAAAGCAGCAAGGATGCAGTGGCGTTAATGTTTCCTGGTGTCAACCTGTATTATTTCAGTAGATATTGAAATGAGGATGCATCTTGCTGCCTTTCCAATGAAGCAAGTTTAATTTAGTAATAGGTGAAAAACCATCCAAGAGCTGTTTAATCACTCAATTGGATTTTTTTTGCCAGCATATTTCTTTTTCTTTGCAACCCACTGCTAAATTGTGCTTCCTAGCTGTTTTTATAAAATCACTGAATCAAATCTAACTCTGATTACATCAGAGAAGTCTAAATACCTAACACCATAACAGGGGGTTTGAAATTTTGACTTGTCTACTTAAAGATCACCAAAATCTGATAACAAAGTCAATTACATCCCTGGGTGGGATTGAACCACCAACCTTTTGGTTAATAGCCATACACACTAACTGATTGCGCCACAGCGACACTTTGCAAAATTACATACTGACAAAGGCTAATAAACAATCATCTAGAACGTTTCCTAGAAAAACTTTAAAAAGTCAATAATCTGGAGTGTTTTTGTAAGATGTTTCTGCCATCAACCAATGAAGAAACACATTGGTACTTTCCCATGATGAGTGAGTGCTTCAGGATCTCTTGCACTTACATGTGCAGCAGAGTACTGCAATGGAAGCATGCTGGGCCCATAACCCAGAGGTAGAAAGATTGAAACTATCCTCTGCTATATGCATTTTTTTTGTTAATTAAAGTAATCCAAAACTGGGATTGATATTTTTGCTCTTTTATTTTTACTTAAAGTACAATAACTTTTACCATTTTAATTTGTTTTAATAGTATATTGACAGTATTGTTTTCTTTCAAAAATTCACTTAATTTTCTTTTCTGTGTGCTAATTAGATATCACCTTGTTTTCACATTAAATAGACTTCCACATGAGAAAGCAGCAAGGATGCAGTGGCGTTAATGTTTCCTGGTGGTAGTGGGGTACTGTGTTTGTGCTTTCCTCTGGTCAGCTCTGGTAAAAGTCAGATTTCTTTGTCTCAGATCTTCCTCTAGCCTTGTTCTTCTTTCGAGAGTTCCCTTGTGCTGCCTCAGTTGGATCTCCTTCACTTGACAGGGGGGTACCCGAGCAGCGACCCTCCCCAGCACTAGCCCAACTCCTACTTACCTGCCAGGTGAGATACTATGATCAGGAAGGTGCTTCTCCCAGGGAAAGGCTCACCCATTGCAATCTGGGTGTGCTGCTCCTGCGATTTCCCCAAATGTGGGAAACTTGACTGCATAATTTGTGTTTCCCCTGGTCGGCTCTCGTATAATTCAGATCTCTTTGTCTCAGGTCTCTCTCCAGCCTAGTTTGCTGTCTGTTTCCACTTCTCTTTTCTTAAACTGCTCCCTTCTATGCCCTTGTGCACCTTAATTAAATCTAACTCTGATTACGTCAGAGAAGGCCAGGTACCCTACACCATAAGAGGGGGTTTGAAATTTTGACTTGTCTACTTAAAGATCACCAAAATCTGATCACAAGGTCAATTACATCACTGGGTGGGAACCTTTTGGTTAATAGCCCATGTAAGTGCAAGAGATCCTGAAGCACTCACTCATCATGGGAATGTACCAATGTGTTTCTTACAAAAATTCTCCAGATTATTGACTTTTTAAAGTTTTTCTAGGAAACGTTCTAGATGAATGCTTATTAGCCTTTGTCAGTATGTACTTTTGCGAAGTGTCGCTGTGGCGCAATCAGTTAGTGTGTATGGCTATTAACCTAAAGGTTGGTGATTCAATCCCACCCAGGGACGTAATAGACCTTGTTATCAGATTTTGGTGATCTTTAAGTAGACAAGTCAAAATTTCAAACCCCCTCTTATGGTGTAGGGTACCCGGCCTTCTCTGATGTAATCAGAATTAGATTTGATTAAGTGATTTTATAAAAAACAGCTAGGAAGCACAATTTAGCAGTGGGTTGCAGAGAAAAAAAATTATGCTGGCAGAAAAGTCCAATTGAGTGATTAAACAGCTCTTCATTTTCTGATTTTATGTTTATGCTAACAAATTTGCTCTCTGAAAAGTGTCCACAAAGCCAAGTCTCTGATTAACACCTTTGTAGGAATGGTTTTTCACCTATTACTGAATTAAACTTGCTTCATTGGAAAGGCAGCAAGATGCATCCTCATTTCAATGTCTACTGAAATAATACAGGTTGACACCAGGAAACATAAACGTCACTGCATCCTTGCTGCTTCCTCATGGGGAAGTCTGTTTAATGTGAAAACAAGGTGATATCTAATCAGCACACAGGTAAGGAATTAAGAAAATCTTTCTTTATGGGTGAAGATGTTTCTCACAAAATTGTTGCACCAAGGCATCATTGAAATTCAAGCTGGAAAGATGATTTTAATATATCACTTGTACATTTTGTACTGCTCTTCTGGTGACAATGTAGATTGTTTTTGTCAATTACCATTTTAATAATCGGGTAAAGAAAATTAATTGGATTTTTGAAAGAAAACAATACTGTCAATATACTATTAAAACAAATTAAAATGGTAAAAGTTATTGTACTTTAAGTAAAAATAAAAGAGCAAAAATATCAATCCCAGTTTTGGATTACTTTAATTAATAAAAACAATGCATATAGCAGAGGATAGTTTCAATCTGCCTACCTCTGGGTTATGGACCCAGCATGCTTCCATTACAGTACTCTGCTGCACATGTAAGTGCAAGAGATCCTGAAGCACTCACATATCATAGGAAAGTACCAATGTGTTTCTTCATTGGTTGATGGAAGAAACATCTTACAAAAACTCTCCACATTATTGACTTTTTAAAATGTTTCTAGGAAACGTTCTAGATGAATGCTTATTAGCCTTTGTCAGTATGTACTTTTGAAAAGTGTCGCTGTGGCGCAATCAGTTAGTGTATAAGGCTATTAACCAAAAGGTTGGTGGTTCAATCCCACCCAGGGACGTAATTGACCTTGTTATCAGATTTCGGTGATCTTTAAGTAGACAAGTCAAAATTTCAAACCCCCTCTTATGGTGTAGGGTACCTGGCCTTCTCTGATGTAATCAGAGTTAGATTTGATTAAGTGATTTTATAAAAAAAACAGCTAGGAAGCACAATTTAGCAGTGGGTTGCAGAGAAAAAGAAAAATGCTGGCAGAAAAATCCAATTGAGTGATTAAACAGCTCTTCATTTTCTGGCTTTATTTTTATGCTAACAAATTTGTTCTCTGAAAAGTGTCCACAAAGCCAAGTCTCTGATTAACACCTTTGTAGGGATGGTTTTTAACCTATTACTAAATTAAACTTGCTTCATTGGAAAGGCAGCAAGATGCATCCTCATTTCAATGTCTACTGAAATAATACAGGTTGACACCAGGAAACATTAACGCCACTGCATCCTTGCTGCTTTCTCATGTGAAAGTCTGTTTAATGTGAAAACAAGGTGATATCTAATTAGCACACAGGTAGGGAATTAAGAAAATCTTTATTTAAGGGTGAAGATGTTTCTCACAAAATCGTTACCTCAATGCATCATTGAAATTCAAGCTGAAAAGATGATTTTAATATATCACTTGTACATTTTGTATTGCTCTTCTGGTGACAATGTAGTTTGTTTTTGTCAATTACCATTTTAATAATAGGGTAAAGAAAATTAAGTGGATTTTTGAAAGAAAACAATACTGTCAATATATTATTAAAACAAATTAAAACAGTAAAAGTTATTGTACTTTAAGTAAAAATAAAAGAGCCAAAATATCAATCCCAGTTTTGGATTACTTTAATTAACAAAAAAAATGCATATAGCAGAGGACAGTTGCAATCTGCCTACCTCTGGGTTATAGGCCCAGCATGCTTCCATTGTAGTCCTTTGCTACACATGTAAGTGCAAGAGATCCTGAAGCACTCACTCATCATGGGAAAGTACCAATGTGTTTCTTCATTGGTTGATGGAAGGAACATCTTACAAAAACTCTCCAGATTATTGACTTTTTAAAGTTTTTCTAGGAAACGTTCTAGATGAATGCTTATTAACCTTTGTCAGTATGTTCTTTTGCAAAGTGTCTCTGAGGCGCAAACAGTTAGCGTGTTCAGTTGTTAACCAAAAGGTTGGTGGTTCAATCCCACCTAGGGACGTAATTGACCTCGTTATCAGATTTTGGTGATCTTTAAGTAGACAAGTAAAAATTTCAAACCACCTCTTATGGTGTAGGGTACCTGGCCTTCTCTGATGTAATCAGAGTTAGATTTGATTAAGTGATTTTATAAAAAAAACAGCCACGAAGCACAATTTAGCAGTGGGTTGCAGAGAAAAAGAAATATGCTGGCAGAAAAATCCAATTGAGTGATTAAACAGCTCTTCATTATCTGGCTTTATTTTTATGCTAACAAATTTGTGCTCTGAAAAGTGTCCACAAAGCCAAGTATCTGATTAACACCTTTGTAGGGATGGTTTTTCACCTATTATTAAATTAAACTTGCTTCATTGGAAAGGCAGCAAGTGATGTCATCCAAGCAGTGGGTCAAAGTTGGCTTCAAACCTCGTCTGCTTATGAAAAGAGAAAAGGGGTATGCAGGGCATGGCGGCCTTTTGCGGTGCTTGGATGACCCCTAGTTCGCATTAGATAATGCAGTCGAGTTTCCCACATTTGGGGAAATCACAGGGGTCAGCATACCCAGAATGCAATGAATGAACCGCACCCTGGGAGAACAGTCTTCATGACCATGGTATCTCCTATGCAAAATAAGTATGATTTGGGATAGGGCTGGGGAGGGCCGCTGCTCAGGCACATCTCTGTCAAGTAAAGGAGATTCAACTGAGGCAGCACAAGGGAACTCTCATCTGGGGACAACAACTGCAGGGAGAACACATATTTTCAGATGAACATGGGAGGGCAGAAGGCTGCCTAATACTGAAGCACCCCCAAACAACAAACCAAATGCAACAACTAGTGCAAGCATTCCTGGGGGAAGGCCTGCAGCAGATGGATTTGCATATGGCGATGTCATCCAAGCAGTGGGTCAAAGTTGGCTTCAACCCTCGTCTGCATATGAAAAGAGAAAAGGGGCGTGCAGGGCATGGCGGCCTTTTGCGGCACTTGGATGACCCCTAGTTTGCATTAAACACCTCCACCCTCCGTCGGTGTGGGGCTCATGTTGGCTATGCCCCAGCCCCTGAAGCATTCAAGCTGATTTCTTGCAGCAGCTGGGCACTGTAACAGCTCCAGAGCTGCTCTGTAAGGCAAGTAAAAGGGTGTGGGCCCTGCAGCACTACCTGTAGTTCGCATTGTGCGAGACCCCTAGTTCGCATTAAACACCCCCACCCTCCTTCGGTGTGGGGCTCATGTTGGCCATGCCCCAGCCCCTGAAGCATTCACGCTGATTTCTTGCAGCAGCTGGGCACTGTAACAGCTCAAGAGCTGCTCTGTAAGGCAAGTAAAAGGGTGTGGCCCCTGCAGCACTACCTGTAGTTTGCATTGTGCATTGGAAGGCACAAAGTAAGCAGACGGGAGGAGAAGTCAGGATAGTGCACAAGGGTATAGACGGGAGGGGCTCAAGAAAAAAGAAGTGGAAACAGACAGCAAACTAGGCTTCCAATGCACAATGCAAACTACAGGTAGTGCTGCAGGGCCCACACCCTTTTACTTGCCTTACAGAGCAGCTCTGGAGCTGTTTAATCACTCAATTGGATTTTTCTGCCAGCATAATTTTTCTCTTACGTCCTAGAGGATGCTGGGGACTCCGTAAGGACCATGGGGGATAGACGGGCTCCGCAGGAGACATGGGCACTTAAAGAAAGACTTTAGATCTGGGTGTGCACTGGCTCCTCCCTCTATGCCCCTCCTCCAGACCTCAGTTTACTACTGTGCCCAGAGGAGACTGGGTGCTTTTCAGGGAGCTCTCCTGAGTTTCCTGACAGAAAGTATATTTGTTAGATTTTTTTATTTTCAGGGAGCCTGCTGGCAACAGACTCCCTGCATCGAGGGGCGGAGGGGAGAGATGCACACCTACTTCTGTGAGTTGATAGGCTCTGCTTCTTAGGCTACTGTACAGCATTAGCTCCAGAGGGATCGGTACGCAGGTCTCACCCTCGCCGTCCGTCCCAGAGCCGCGCCGCCGTCCCCCTCGCAGAGCCGGAAGATAGAAGCCGGGTGAGTATGAGAAGAAAAGAAGACTTCAGAGGCGGCGGAAGACTTCATGATCTTCACTGAGGTAACGCACAGCAGTAAAGCTGTGCTCCATTGCTCCCATACACCTCACACACGGCAGTCAGTGTAAGGGTGAAGGGCTCAGGGGGGACGCCCTGGGCAGCAATATAGACCTCTCTTTGGCAAAATAAATATATATGCAGCTAGGCACTGTATATATATATATAAGAGCCCCCGCCATTTTTTTACTATATTTGAGCGGGACAGAAGCCCGTTTCTGAGGGGGTGGTGCTTCTCCCTCAGCACTCACCAGCACCATTTTCTCCACAGCACCGCTGAGGGGAAGCTCCACGGACTCTCCCCTGCTTATACCACGGTAGAAAGAGGGTCTTAAAGAAGAGGGGGGCACATAATTAGGCGCATATATATATGGAAATACAGCGCTACTGGGTAAACATAAAATTATTGTGTTTTTTTCCTGGGTCATATAGCGCTGGGGTGTGTGCTGGCATACTCTCTCTCTCTGTCTCTCCAAAGGGCCTTGTTGGGGAACTGTCCTCAGATAAGAGGATTCCCTGAGTGTATGGTGTGTCGGTACACGTGTGTCGACATGTCTGAGGTAGAAGGCTCTCCTAGAGAGGAGCAGGAGCAAATTAATGTGGTGTCTCCATCGACAACGCCGACACCTGACTGAATGGATATGTGAAATGTTTTAAGTGCTAATGTAAACTTATTACACAAGAGATTAGACAAAGCTGAAGCTAGGGAACAGTCAGGGAGTCAACCCATGCCTGTCCCTATGTCGCAGGGACCTTCGGGGTCTCAAAAGCGCCCACTATCCCAAATAGTTGACACAGATACCGACACGGATTCTGACTCCAGTGTCGACTACGATGATGCAAAGTTACAGCCAAAATTGGCTAAATGTATTCGATATATGATTATTGCAATAAAAGATGTTTTGCACATCACAGAGTCCCCTGTCCCTGACACGAGGGTACACATCTATAAGGGAAAGAAACCTGAGATAACCTTTCCCCCCTCACATGAGTTGAACGAATTATGTGAAAAAGCTTGGGAATCTCCAGACAAAAAGCTGCAGATTCCCAAAAGGATTCTTATGGCGTATCCTTTCCCGCCAATGGACAGGATACGGTGGGAATCCTCCCCTAGAGTGGATAAAGCATTGACACGCTTATCCAAAAAGGTAGCGCTGCCATCCCAGGATACGGCTACCATCAGGGACCATGCTGACCGCAAGCAGGAGGTTACCCTAAAGTCCATTTACACACATTCTGGTACCTTACTCAGACCGGCAATTGCGTCGGCCGGGGTTGTAGCGCGGTGGCAGCATGGACAGATACCTTATCAGCAGAGATTGAGACCCTAGATAAGGATGCTATGTTATTGACCATAGGGCATATAAAAGATGCTGTCCTATATATAAGAGATGCTCAAAGTGACATTAGTCTACTGGGTTCTAGAATAAACGCTATGTCAATTTCTGCTAGACGAGTCCTATGGACCCGGCAATGGACAGGTGATGCCGACTCAAAAAGGTATATGGAGGTTTTACCTTACAGGGGTGAGGAATTGTTTGGGGAAGGTCTCTCGGACCTAGTCTCCACAGCTACAGCTGGTAAATCAAATTTTTTGCCTTATATTCCCTCACAGCCTAAGAAAGCACCACATTATCAAATGCAGTCCTTTCGATCACAGAGAAACAAGAAAGTACGAGGTGTGTCCTTTCTTGCCAGAGGTAAGGGCAGAGGGAAGAAGCTGCACAACACAGCTAGTTCCCAGGAACAGAAGTCCTCCCCGGCCTCTACAAAATCCACCGCATGACGCTGGGGCTCCGCTAAAGGAGTCCGCCCAGTTGGGGGCACGTCTTCGAGTTTTCAGCCACATCTGGGTTCATTCGCAGGTGGATCCCTAGGCAATAGAAATTGTTTCTCAGGGTTACAAGCTGAAATTCGAAGAGGTGCCTCCTCGCCGGTTTTTCAAATCGGCCCTACCATCTTCTCCCCAGGAAAGGGAGATAGTGTTAAATGCAATTCACAAATTGTATCTTCAACAGGTGGTGGTCAAGGTTCCCCTGCTTCAACAAGGAAATGGAAATTATTCGACCCTGTTTGTAGTCCCAAAACCGGACGGTTTGGTCAGACCCATATTAAATTTAAAATCCCTGAACCTATACTTGAAAAGGTTCAAGTTCAAGATGGAATCGCTAAGAGCGGTCATCGCCAGCCTAGAAGGGGGGGATTTTATGATATCTCTGGACATAAAGGATGCATACCTTCATGTACTCATTTATCCACCTCATCAGGCGTACCTAAGATTTGCGGTACAGTATTGTCATTACCAATTTCAGACGTTGCCGTTTGGTCTCTCCAGAATTTTCTCCGAGAATTTTCACCAAGGTAATGACGGAAATTATGGTGCTCCTGCGAAAGCAAGGTGTCACAATTATCCCGTACTTGAACGATCTCCTCATAAAAGCGAGATCAAGAGAGCAGTTGCTGAACAGCGTATAACTTTCACTGAAGGTGTTACAGCAACACGGCTGGATTCTCAATATCCCGAAGTCGCAGTTGGTTCCTACGACTCGTCTGACTTTGCTTGGGCATTATTCTGGATACGGACCAGAAAAGGGTTTATCTTCCGATAGAAAAGGCCCAGGAACTCATGACTCTGGTCAGGAACCTATTGAAACCAAAACAGGTGTCAGTGCATCACTGCACTCGAGTCCTGGGAATGATGGTGGCATCATACGAGGCCATTCCCTTCGGCAGGTTCCATGCGAGGATCTTGCAATGGGACCTACTGGACAAGTGGTCCGGGTCACATCTACAGATTCATCAGTTGATCACCCTGTCCCCCAGGGCCAGGGTATCTCTCCTGTGGTGGCTGCAGAGTGCTCACCTTCTAGAGGGCCGCAGGTTCGGCATTCAGGACTGGATCCTGGTGACCACGAACGCGAGCCTCCGAGGTTGGGGAGCAGCCACACAGGGAAGAAATTTCCAAGGTCTTTGGTCAAGTCAGGAGACTTGTCTTCACATCAACATCCTGGAGCTAAGGGCCATATACAACGCCCTATGTCAAGCGGAGACCTTACTTCGCGACCAACCAGTTCTGATCCAGTCAGACAACGTCACCGCACTAGTTCATGTAAACCGCCAAGGCGGCACAAGGAGCAGAGTGGCGATGGCGGAAGCCACCAGAATTCTTCGCTGGGCGGAGAATCATGTAAGCTGTCAAAGTCAGAAAAATATCACGATGCACACTGCCATATTTGCACCTCATATGTGTCCCTGCTGCGCATGCGTGCGCTCTCCCGTGCGTGCGCATACTCGCTGTTGCGGGCACCCGCAGGCGCACGGTATGCGCATTTACGGTAGAGATTGTGTGCGTCTAGCGGGCGACTCTTTCGTTACATATTTTCACCATATAATGCATTTTGTAGATTATGGTCCCTTTGATAGATTCTGAAAGTTTAGTTAATGTAGTATGTTCCTGGACAGAGAGATCCCTCATTGTTTGATACGAAGGGTCAGACAGGAGTAATACAGTGGTGTTTAGTATCCATCGGAAGAGTATTTAATTAGCAATATTCCGGTGTTGGTTTGAAGCGGATCAATCGCTCGTGCGAATAGTTATGGACATAAGAAGTTTATGAACATTTACTGTATTTGCACTTACTTATCCATGCGGCGGGAAACCCAGTTTCCCTCCCACCTGAGCTGTTGGAAATAGTCACAGCCCACCTGTATGAATCAACCTATGACCTTTTGTTATAATGCGAAGACGAATTCCTGTGTCCAATGAACAATGAGATTGTAGGGACCATTGAATTGTATTGTGTGTGGGGCATAAATAGACAGGCCGATCACATCCAGCACTCACTCTTCATCGGTTATCATTGCTGAAAATCGGGAGCTGGATGTCCAGAGGCGCATGCGATCGTTTCCTTTGTGCGTAAGTTTTCTCCGTAATCATATTGTCTTTTCTTGTTATTATGGGCCATATCTTTCTCTCTCTCTCTTCTCTTTCTCTCATTTTCTCTTAAACGTACTTGTATTGTATTTACTGTGTAGTTACCTGGTTAGTTAGTCTATGTTATATTGTAGTGTATGACTTGTATTGTATTAATTCTTTTGCAAGTATAACATTCATAATATATATATTAGGCGTTGGACCCTAAGCACGGTATTTGTGTATTTCTTATAGTGTTAAGTATTCTCAGAGCGTCGGTGACGCTCGAACAGCTTTTGAGTTAATAAGGTTATACAGTGTTGCATTTACACCCTATCTCTACACTAAGGTTTTACAGCAAATTACATTGTTTGTGGTTTAGACATAAAGGTTTAACATTGTGAGCGTCGGCGCCGCTCGTGATCTCCTCGTGGTCTCGAGCGTCCGCTACGCTGATAGCGTAGCATTACGGTAGTCGCTCACCTATAAGTGTGCCCGATACCAACAGCGTATTCTCGTGAGCGTCTGTATCGCTTGAGCAGCCCGCTCCCGATACAGCGTCCGTTACGCTATAGCGAACCATTACGTTAGTCAGCAGCCAATAGCGTGCCTGCCTGTGATCTCTTGGCCGTGAGCGAACGTGACGCTTGAGCGTCTCGACCACGGCTAAGCGATTGTTACGCAACGAGCGTACCCTTACGGTACTCCATACGCAAATAGCGTACAGTGTTCTTAGACCTCACAAAGGGTTTTAAATAAGATAAATATTTAGCTTTATCAATTGGCGGCTCGTCCTGTCCTTCACATATCTCTGCTAGGTAATTTCAGCAGACATTATCCATCAGCAAAGGGCGGGAGATCATATTCTTCGCAGTGCTGACGGGATAAGCGTCTGTTTCGCTTAGTAAAGGGTGCTGAAGGAATCCGGGAACCGGAGGTAAGAACAACACACTAGTGTCTTTTAAAACTGTTTATTTCTATCTTGCGTACGCACACACGCATATCTGCATTTCTTTTTCATTCATGTATTTTCATATATCACTCTCCTGTTTGCCATTTTATAATTGATAAAACGTGCTAAGAGAGATTTGTCGCTATTTCATAGTTAAAGTGTAAAAGTAATGCGTTAAGGGATAAAGTGTAAAGCACACACGCAGCTCTACCTAAAGGTAAAAGGAGAGATTGGTGTGTTGCACGGTAGACGACTGAGGATCATCTACATTGATAAAACGTGTTAGTTGTGTTACGGTGGACATTGGTTTTGTATACACGTGTCTCTAACAAAAGGCTGAGACTCGCGTACGCAAAGGCCGACGCACGCAGCGTAAATTATGCAACGGAGCGTCTGGGTACGCCCTCGTAACATAAATCACACGATAGTGTTGATTTTTAAATAGCACAATAAGCGATAAATAGCGCAATAAGCGATAAATATCGCAACAGGCGATAAATAGCGCAACAAGCGATAAATAGCGCAACAGGCGATAAATAGCGCAAATCTATTTTAAATCCGAAATTTAAATTAACAGATCCTTCTCCAAATTTACAACACATCTGGTCTAAAGAAAAATTTCTGCGCAGAAATAGAAATAGAAACAAAAGTGTGTATGTGGTGAGTGAGTGTTTGTTTTTACAATTTTGGGGATTGAACCACAGAAATCATCGAGTTCTCGTGAAGTACATACGTGTAAGTGACATACGTGGTGGCTAGGGAGGCATCTCTGGTTAAACATAAAATTTGAGCATTAGAGTGTAGCAGACCAGGAGGTCATACTGTAACAGACCAGGAGGTCAGACCAGGAGGTCGCATAACAGACCAGGAGGTCCAAGTACAGCAGACAAGGAAGTCCGCTATAGAGACAAGGCACAACACCAAGAAGGGTTGGTGCGACACCCATATAGGCCATAAAAAGCTCAGGCTGAAGGAATTCGCAGCTGCTGAATGTCGATTCCACTGGTCGCTCCGTACATAAGATTAGTTGCTTATGTGCTGAACGATTGTACCGCACGTAATTGTGTGCATTAAGTTAGTCTGACCAGTACCATTTGTGTACAAACCCGGTCATAAAACTATTTGTACATTCTGACGTTATTTGTGTAATTTTTTATTTTCTGAAGGGAAGTTCGCTGGTCACTCAGGAATTGTCCAACAACCAATAGTTACTGGAAAGAGTAAGTGTTCTTCGGATATCTCTCGCATGTTCCAGTAAATAGAGGTTCATAGGGGCCCTGGGTCGAGTACGCCAGCGCTATATCAGTGTGTGGGCGTATTGGTCGGCGTGGGCGAGTGAGTGAGGTGCTCGGTAAACTTCACCGTCAACCTATCTTTTAATATTTTGGTTTTTTGTAAGGGTTCGCAGAAGACCCTGAGATAAAGGTCAGAGGTAGAGCAAGCAACACCTGCAAATTATGGGGGCCAGTTGTTCAGGAAGGGGGCGATCAACCTCGGTTCGGGTTGATTCAGTAAACCGACCAGTCGGGTCGGCAAGGTATGTAATGTGTGAAAAATATGGTTTACATACAGAAATTTTATGTGATGAATGGGAGAGAATGACAGTACATGACGGGGAGAAATTCCCAAGAGTAGGTAGCTTCAGCCCAGAAGTGTTAATGAATTTAAGGAGGAGGATATGTCTCATTAAATCAACAAAGAGACGAATCCAACATTATGATTATTTGCAGCTATGGCAACAGGAGGGTGAAATACAGAGAGGATTGGCTCTGGCGGCGGGATCTGGCCCTATCAGGAAACTGATAGCCACGGCCCCGCCGCCACCATACATATCAGGAGAGAAATTGGTTGCGGAGAATGACGCATCAGGGGGTAACAAACAGGCACTTAGCAACTGTATAAATGTTAAGGATAATGTTAATAAGTTAACCAATGCAAGCATTAACCCGTGCAAGTTGTACCCTGTTTTGAACTTTCCCCAGGAGTGTGATCAAGAGGACGAATCGGCAACAATATCGGCGCTCTCTCTAGCAGCCACTATATCAGAAACGACAGTAGGCACGGCCCAACCCATAAGATTAGTAACAAAGCCCCCTAGCGGAGGGACAGGTGAGGTCGTATCAACGGGTAAGTACGGCACCTTACACTATGCTGAAACCATTTCACCACAGGCTGTAGAATCTACACAGAATGATGTTAGTAGACTTAATCCTGTTAGGGTAATAGCTGTTCCAAATGGGAAAACTGACACATCAGGAGTCACTCCTATCAGGAACATTGCCATGTATATCCCATTTTCCAGAATGGAATTAAGGACCATAGTGTCTGAATTCCCTGACCCCAGAAAATACTTAGTTGCTAGCCAAAAATACATCAGAGACCTAGGAAACACTTTAGAGCCCAATAACAAAGACTGGCAGATATTGCTGAGGGCATGTTTACCCTCCAATGTCGACTCAGCTCAATTTTTAGCTGACTGTGGATTGGATCTGGATGTACCTCTTACAGATGTGTACAACAAAGATAACGTAAAAAGAATAAATTTACAGTTAAAGGAGTATTTCCCAGCTGTAGCCAAATGGAATAGAATTTTTTCCATTAAACAAAAAGAGACAGAAACAGCTGCTGATTATTTTCACCGGGCATTATTAGAAATGGCAAAGTACACTGGCATAGAGGACATTAGGACCAATGCAAACCATCAAGAAGTAGCAGTATCTGTGCTAATGGATGGTTTAAAAGAAGCATTAAAGACAAGGGTACAGACCACGCAACCATGTTGGCGAGGTCTGTCAGTGGCTACTTTGAGAGAGGCTGCTATTGATCACGACCGGAATATCACCAGACACAGGGAGTCGCAAGGTGATAAGTTAATGTCAGTAAGTATACAGGCCCTGACCACAAAACAGCCTGTGTTTATATCACCAAACCCTGTGGGTAAGTCAAATGTGGTAACATGTTATTTTTGTCATAAACAGGGACACATAGCACGAGACTGTAGAGCGAAAAATTCGCAAAGATCTTACCAACCCCCTAGACAACGACACGACACACGACATTGGGAGCAAGGTCCGCAGAGACGGAGTTATGAGCCACATGCAGGAGAAACAAAAAGATACCCCCCGAACAGAGACTGGCAAACTCCTGGCAGTTCCCATTTAACCCCTTCACAAGTAGTTGCTGCCAGCGGGATTCAGGGAGGTCACCATACCCAATAGGGGTGTAGCCATACCTGTAATCTGCAGCCAGTAAAATTGATTGCAAGCCTTGGGAGTGAACCTGAAATTGCAATCAATGTAGCTGGTAAATCATTAAACTTTCTTGTAGACACAGGGGCGGCCAAATCAGTGATAAATTCGACAGTGGGCATGAGAACCACTGGTAAGACAATTCCAGCCATAGGGGTAACGGGAGTAGTCCAGCACTACCCTGTTAGCAAACCAGCCGAGATTACAGTAGGGCCTTTACATACCAAGCATTCCTTTTTGCTGGCTGCATCGGCACCGACTAATCTCCTGGGAAGAGACTTATTGTGTAAAATGGGGTGCGTCATTTATTGTACTCCTGAAGGTGTATTCTTGGACATACCTGAGAATCACGCTCAGGAAGTGCGAGACATGTTAGACTCCCCATCAAAATTAATGTCACATACCATTATGACAAATAGGACTCCATCCAAAGTAGAAGAAATGACATCCCAGATACCAGAGTCACTTTGGACTAAAGATGGACAGGACACTGGATTAATGGCAAACGTAGCTCCTGTAGTTGTACAAGTAAAAGATGGTAGGATAGCTCCAAAAATCCCACAGTACCCTCTGAAGCCAGAGGTGGAGTTAGGAGTGTATCCCGTAATAGAGCGCTTGCTACAACAGGGTATTCTGGTAAGAACGTCCAGCACTGCCAATAGTCCCATCTTCCCTGTGAAAAAGAGTGGGGGGAGGGGTTACCGGCTAGTGCAGGATCTAAGGGGGATCAACAAAATAGTTGAGAGTCAGTTCCCCGTAGTGCCAAATCCAGCTGTCATCCTTATGCAAATCCCTCCCACTGCGAAATTTTTCACTGTTATTGACCTCTGCTCCGCTTTCTTTTCGGTACCTCTGCACCCTGACAGCCAATATTTGTTTGCATTCACATACAGAGGAGTCCAATACACATGGACTCGATTACCACAAGGTTTCATAGACAGTCCAAGTATATTTTCCCAGGCTTTGCATGATTGTTTACAGTCTTTCCAACCAGAGAGTGGATCAGTATTAATACAGTACGTGGATGATCTACTACTGTGTTCTGATTCATTGGAAGCATCCCTGAAGGATACGAAACAGCTCCTGTTTCATCTTTCAGACACAGGACACAAGGTTTCCAAAGACAAGTTGCAATTATGCCAAACTAAGGTAAAATATTTGGGACACTGTCTAACACAAGGACTGAGACACCTGACCACTGATAGAATTCAAGCAATTAGAGACATGACTCTGCCAAAAACCCAGCAACAGATCAGAACATTTTTAGGAATGTGTGGGTATTGCCGTAACTGGATCCCAGGGTTTTCCATTCTAGCGTTACCTCTGCAGGAGATGGTCTCCTCAAACAAACCTGATCGGATTTCGCATACAGACGAGTCCGAGATGGCATTTGAGAGACTTAAACAGTGCCTAACGCAGGCACCAGCATTAGGTATGCCAGACTATGGGAAACCCTTTGAGCTGTACGGAACAGAAAGTGCTGGTTGCGCGGCAGGCGTCTTAACCCAAAAGCACGGTGATGCCAGCAGGCCAGTAGCATACTACAGCGCTCAGCTAGACACGGTAGCGCGATCCCTCCCCACATGCTTGCGAAGCGTCGCTGCGATAGCATTGCTAGTAACGAAAAGCGAAGATGTAGTGCTAGGTCACAACCTCACAATTCATACACCACATGCAGTGTCAGCCTTGCTAAATTCTGCCCAAACCAGGCACGTCTCATCAGCGCGGTTTACAAGATGGGAATTGGCACTAATGGCCCCCGTAAACATCACCATAAGGAGATGCAGTGCATTAAATCCTGCAACATATCTCCCAGGTGTGCCTGGACAGGCACAAAGGGTGGAGGATGAGAGTGGTGGGGAAGGAGAATTTAACACACAGGAGGACACACATGATTGTATGGAATATTTGACCCAAAATTTTACCGCAAGGCCTGACATCAGTGACAACCCGCTGGAAAATGTAGATCTAACTTTCTACACGGACGGTAGTTGTCACAGACAGTCAGACTCGGGAGACTTGTGTACTGGATACGCAGTCGTAGATGACCAAGGCACCATAGAAGCGGAACCGCTAGGCCCACCTCACTCAGCCCAGGTTGCTGAACTGGTCGCCCTAACCAGAGCATGTGAATTGGCTAAGGGCAAATCAGCCAATATCTACACCGACTCTAGATACGCATTCGGGGTAGTCCATGATTTCGGAGCCCTATGGCGCCTCAGAAATTTCATGACGGCAGCTGGTACACCGGTAGCGCATGCAGCTCACATCAAAAGGCTTCTAACAGCGATACAGGAACCCGACAGAGTGGCTGTTATCAAGTGTAAAGCACACACATATAGCCAGGACCCAGTATCACTTGGTAACAGCCGAGCAGACGAAGCAGCTAAGTTAGCAGCTGGTACCCCCAGACAGACAGACACCACACAACTGATGGTATTTAATACCATCAACACACAGAAGTTGTGTGAAATGCAAAATTTGTGTTCCACACAGGAAAAGGCAGTCTGGAAGGCGAAGGGATATGGCCAGGAGTCCTCAGGACTCTGGACGGATGGACAAGGTAAACCGGTGGCCCCCAGAGCATATCTTCCATGTTTAGCTGAGGCAGCTCACGGGCTGACTCATCTGGGCAAGGAAGGAATGTGCAAGTTGGTAAGAGCATATTGGTGCGCCCCAGGATTTTCATCTCATGCAAGTAAGAGAGCAATGTCATGCCTTACCTGTTTGAGAAAGAATATCGGAAAGGCAATACCAACAGAACCATCTCATATCCCACCTGCAGGCGGTCCTTTCCAGGCAATACAGATTGACTTCATTCAATTACCCCCTTGTCGAAATTTGAAATATGTACTTGTTTGTATAGATGTGTTCTCAAATTGGGTTGAAGCATTCCCGGCGGCCACAAATACCGCTATGTTTACTGCTAAGAAAATTGTGCAGGAATTTGTATGTAGATATGGTATCCCTAGAATTATCGAAAGTGATAGGGGTACCCATTTTACAGGTGATGTCTTTCAAGGAATGTGTAAATTGATGGGAATTGATAGCAAGCTGCACACTCCATACCGTCCACAGGCGAGTGCGAAGGTGGAAAGAGTGAATAGCACTATTAAAAATAATTTGAGCAAAGTTATGGCAGAAACAGGATTGACATGGCCAGAAGCTTTACCCATTGTACTGTACAGCATCAGAACCACTCCCAGGTCCCCTCTTAATCTGTCCCCTTTTGAAATCTTGTTTGGTCGACAACCGCATGTTATGATTAACCCTCAGGATGATTTGAAGTGTAACAATGAAGTGACTGTAAAGTACCTGGTTAATATGAGTAAACAGCTAAGGAATCAAAATAATAATTTGAAGTTGGTGATTCCTGATTTACCAGATAGTAATTGTCATGACATTGAACCTGGGGAGTATGTAATGATACGAAATTTTCTACGCTCAGGTTGCCTTATTGACAGATGGGAAGGACCATACCAAGTCTTATTGACTAGCACTACAGCATTGAAAGTTGCCGAGAGAGAGACTTGGGTTCATTCGTCCCATTGTAAGAAGGTTGCTGATCCAGAGAGGTCCCGTGATAAGGAACAGACGGTAGAGGACGTTGTATCACTGGAGTGTCTGTTCCAGAAGGACTGAGGCGGCACCTGAGCATTGAAAATCACAAGATCAAAAGCAGTTGTCGATTCCCTGTTCCCTTTTATTCTTTTTCTCCAACTTCCCATCCCCTCTCCCTCAAATTATTTTCCCCCCCTTCTCATTCTTCTTCGTTTCCTCCTATAAGATGGACTTGCCCCAAGAGACTGTGATCCGGATTTTCCTGTTGACCATGATGTTGACCAGAGCAGTCTGTTCCGGCGAGAGTACCATGGAGGTCGAGAGAGGTTCTGGAATGGGTTCTGATGACAGAGATGGAGGCGTAGTTTTCCGAGAACAACATAATCAACAAGCAAAGGCGAGTATCAGAAAACAATCCGATAGCATTGACAATAGAAGGAATTGTGAAGGATTGTTAGCTGAAGAAAACTGTATCTGTAGGCTCTGTGACAACGTAGTCGAGGATGGGTGCATTAAGAAATGCCAATCCAGTTTTAATATCCACATGGACCGGCATCCCTTGAGTGACTATCACTCCTTAGTGGGTAGCGTGTTAAATCAAACAGATTGTTGGGTATGCTCTCAAGTACCTCAAGGTCATAGCAAATCAGGACTAGTACCATTTCCTTTAACGATAGGGGAGGTACTTGAGCTAAGTGGTGGGAGACCGGTGGACAGGAGGTTTAATATCTCCAGTCCTCCTAGTTTGAAGCTCCACCAATATCATGTGGATAGATCCCTCATATGTTTTAACATTTCCAATCCCCGAAAGCCGGGAAATTGGGAAGTGTCATGGAGTAACCAAACCATGACCTTTTCATATAGAGCAGATAGAATGCCGACAGATACAGAGCTTATACGCCACATAGCCAGTAGAGGAAAATCTTTCCGGTATAGGTATACCCTAGGAAGTAGGATTACGAGAGTTGGAGAGGTATCACCAGGATACTGTGCACATATCGTACAAGCTGATACGTGTACTAGACAGATGGGAGAATTAGGGTTAGGAGATTTCACATGGAAAATGTGTAATATGGTTATGTCCTACTCCGTCCCATATGTTCTCCCCGATGATGCATATTTCATATGCGGGAGGAAGGCGTATAAGTGGCTTGCCCCAAACTCTGAAGGATTGTGTTATATTGGAAAAGTATTGCCTGAGGTAATGACTGTATCACATGCCAAAATGAAAGACATACACCGTGTTGCCCAAACTCCTTATACTCACACCCATTACGAGCACGTAGTTAAACGGCACCTGATAGAAAGAACAGAGCACCCGGCCTCTGACATGATCCATGAATCCACCGGGATTCAGTTTCTACTTGCGTTAGACCTCACTCGCACCGCCAGAGGAGTGTTGAATTATAAATACATATCTGCGCTCGCAAATTTGTTAGACAATATCACAGAAATGTATGATGACACGTTTAGGTATACTGGAAGAGAACTTCAAGCTTATAAAACAGAACTAGTTCAGCATAGAATGATTCTCAATTATCTCACAGCAGTAACAGGTGGATATTGTGTCACACTGGCAACGCAGTACGGCGTGAAATGCTGCACATATATAACGAATAGTACCGAGGACCCGGTCGAGGTCATAGACCAAAAGATGGACGATATTCTCCAATTGAAGTGGGAATTTCGCAGGAGACACAATCTCACCCTTGCTGCTGTGAGTAATGAGCTGACTAGTTGGGTGTCATGGTTGAACCCGCGAAATTGGTTCTCCGGTTTAGGAGAATGGGCTCAAGGAGTTATAATGGATGTAGGGAAGTTTCTCCTATGTATCTTAGGTGTTATCATAACGATTGGCTTGATATTTAGATGCGGTCAGGCTTTAACGAAGTGCAAACGAAGTACCAGGGTGATGAGTTTAAGGAGTGAGGAAATTGTAATGCGATTTCTACGGTCCGTTTCTTTCACCTGTTTTTCCGTTTTCCTCTGAGGTAAAAAGACCCACTTGGACGAGGAATTTGATGAGCCGATATACAGACAACAGATGGATTAAAGAAGAAGTTTTGACAACCTTATACACAGATTTTTGATGAACTATGCCATAGATCCCCAGTTTCCCTAGAAATTTTAAAATTACTCTAGCCCAACACTTTTGTAAATCTATGGACATTGACAAAGCTTTTTGCTCGCACCTTATGGGCAAAAGCACAAAGAAGACTGCATTCAACAGACACCAAACAAGACCTCAATCGACGAATGTTCATTAACCTGACATAGAATACCACTGCATTTACCGTAACTATGTATTTTCTTCATCTCTACAACCTTCAGGTAATTACACACATAGTATAGGGAATACAGGCACAGATATCAGCAATCACATATTCCCCCATTCATGTATCATCAACTAAAATGTGCTCCCCATTTTTGTTACAACCAAAATCCGAAAAAAGCTCGGTAAAGTTTGACAGCCCATCCACAGACCCGTACCACGGGATAAGAAGGAATTCAAATGTATACTTCGCAATACCTCAAAGCTTGATTTAAAACACGTACGGCATGATGATACATGACCCCCCAAACATGGATTCATACACACATGCTTCTGCTATCTCACTAGGTCATACCCTTTTCCTACCTTCTCCTCTCCTCCCCTACCCAACCATGTAAATGTATTAACCCCTGACATATATTTTTCTCTTTTTGAAATGTTTTAGGAAGTGGCAGTTATTGTTGACTGCCAAAGGGTGGACTGTCAAAGTCAGAAAAATATCACGATGCACACTGCCATATTTGCACCTCATATGTGTCCCTGCTGCGCATGCGTGCGCTCTACCGTGCGTGCGCATACTCGCTGTTGCGGGCACCCGCAGGCGCACGGTATGCACATTTACGGTAGAGATTGTGTGCGTCTAGCGGGCGACTCTTTCGTTACATATTTTCACCATATAATGCATTTTGTAGATTATGGTCCCTTTGATAGATTCTGAAAGTTTAGTTAATGTAGTATGTTCCTGGACAGAGAGATCCCTCATTGTTTGATACGAAGGGTCAGACAGGAGTAATACAGTGGTGTTTAGTATCCATCGGAAGAGTATTTAATTAGCAATATTCCGGTGTTGGTTTGAAGCGGATCAATCGCTCGTGCGAATAGTTATGGACATAAGAAGTTTATGAACATTTACTGTATTTGCACTTACTTATCCATGCGGCGGGAAACCCAGTTTCCCTCCCACCTGAGCTGTTGGAAATAGTCACAGCCCACCTGTATGAATCAACCTATGACCTTTTGTTATAATGCGAAGACAAATTCCTGTGTCCAATGAACAATGAGATTGTAGGGACCATTGAATTGTATTGTGTGTGGGGCATAAATAGACAGGCCGATCACATCCAGCACTCACTCTTCATCGGTTATCATTGCTGAAAATCGGGAGCTGGATGTCCAGAGGCGCATGCGATCGTTTCCTTTGTGCGTAAGTTTTCTCCGTAATCATATTGTCTTTTCTTGTTATTATGGGCCATATCTTTCTCTCTCTCTCTTCTCTTTCTCTCATTTTCTCTTAAACGTACTTGTATTGTATTTACTGTGTAGTTACCTGGTTAGTTAGTCTATGTTATATTGTAGTGTATGACTTGTATTGTATTAATTCTTTTGCAAGTATAACATTCATAATATATATATTAGGCGTTGGACCCTAAGCACGGTATTTGTGTATTTCTTATAGTGTTAAGTATTCTCAGAGCGTCGGTGACGCTCGAACAGCTTTTGAGTTAATAAGGTTATACAGTGTTGCATTTACACCCTATCTCTACACTAAGGTTTTACAGCAAATTACATTGTTTGTGGTTTAGACATAAAGGTTTAACATTGTGAGCGTCGGCGCCGCTCGTGATCTCCTCGTGGTCTCGAGCGTCCGCTACGCTGATAGCGTAGCATTACGGTAGTCGCTCACCTATAAGTGTGCCCGATACCAACAGCGTATTCTCGTGAGCGTCTGTATCGCTCGAGCAGCCCGCTCCCGATACAGCGTCCGTTACGCTATAGCGAACCATTACGTTAGTCAGCAGCCAATAGCGTGCCTGCCTGTGATCTCTTGGCCGTGAGCGAACGTGACGCTTGAGCGTCTCGACCACGGCTAAGCGATTGTTACGCAACGAGCGTACCCTTACGGTACTCCATACGCAAATAGCGTACTGTGTTCTTAGACCTCACAAAGGGTTTTAAATAAGATAAATATTTAGCTTTATCAAAGCGCACTGTCAGCAGTGTTCATTCCGGGAGTGGACAACTGGGATGCAGACTTCCTCAGCAGACACGACCTACATCCAGGAGAGTGGGGACTCCATCAGGAAGTCTTCGCACAGATTGCAAGTCGGTGGGGACTGTTCCAGATAGACATGATGGCGTCCCGCCTCAACAAAAAGCTACAGAGGTATTGCAACAGGTCAAGAGACCCTCGGGCAGTAGCTGTAGACGCCCTAGTGACACCGTGGGTGTTCCGGTCGGTCTATGTATTTCCTCCTTTACCTCTCATACCCAAGGTGTTGATAATAGTAAGAAAAAGAGGAGTAAGAACAATTCTCATTGTTCCAGATTGGCCGCGAAGGACCTGGTATCCAGATCTGCAGGAAATGCTCACAGAAGATCCGTGGCCACTTCCTCTAAGACAGGACCTGTTGCAACAGGGGCCCTGTCTGTTCCAAGACTTACCGCGGCTGCGTTTGACGGCATGGCGGTTGAACGCCGGATCCTAGCGGAAAAGGGTATTCCAGATGAGGTCATTCCTACGCTAATAAAGGCTAGGAAGGACGTGACATCTAAACATTATCACTGTATATGGCGAAAATATGTTTCTTTGTGTGAGGCCAGGAATGCTCATACGTAAGAATTCCACCTGGGCCACTTCCTTCACTTCCTACAAACTGGAGTGAATTTGGGCCTAAAATTAGGCTCTATTAGGGTTCAGATTTTGGCCTTATCCATTTTCTTTCAAAAGGAATTGGCCTCTCTTCCTGAAGTAAGTACAAACTTTTGTGAAGGGAGTACTGCATATTCAGCCTCCTTTTGTACCTCTGGTGGTCCCTTGGGACCTTAACGTGGTGTTAAGGTTATGGTTTGAACCACTTAAAATGGTGGAGTTTAAATATCTCACTTGGAAGGTGGTCATGTTATTAGCCTTGGCTTCCGCTAGGCGAGTGTCGGAATTAGCAGCTTTATCACATAAAATCCCCTATCTGGTTTTCCATATGGATAGAGCGGAATTGCAGACCCGTCCTCAATTCCTGCTAAAAGTGGACTCATCCTTTCATATGAACCAACCTATTGTGGTGCCTGTGGCTACGCGTGACTTGGAGGATTCCGAGTCCCTTGATGTGGTCAGGGCTTTGAAAATTTACGTGGCCAGAACGGCTAGAGTCAGAAAAACAGAAGCACTGTTTGTCCTGTATGCAGCCAACAAGATTGGCACCCCTGCTTCAAATCAGACTATTGCTCTCTGGATCTGTAACACGATTCAGCAGGCGCATTCTATGGCGGGATTGCCGTTGCCTAATTCAGTCAAGGCCCATTCCACTAGGAAGGTGGGCTCTTCTTGGGCAGCTGCCCGGGGGTCTCGGCACTACAGCTGTGCCGAGCTGCTACTTGGTCGGGTTCAAACACCTTTGCAAAGTTCTATAAGTTTGATACCCTGGCTGAGGAGGACCTCCTGTTTGCTCAATCGGTGCTGCAGAGTCATCCGCAGGAGCCCGTTTGGGAGCTTTGGTATAATCCCCATGGTCCTTACGGAGTCCCCAGCATCTTTTAGGACGTAAGAGAAAATAAGATTTTAAACCTACCGGTAAATCTTTTTCTCGTAGTCCGTAGAGGATGCTGGGTGCCCGTCCCAAGTGCGGACTACTTCTGCAAGACTTGTATATAGTTATTGCTTACATAAGGGTTATATGTTAGTTTTCATCGGTCTTGGACTGATGCTATGTTGTTTTCATACTGTTAACTGGGTAGTATATCACAAGTTATACGGTGTGATTGGTGTGGCTGGTATGAATCTTGACCTTGGATTAACAAAAATCCTTTCCTCGTACTGTCCGTCTCCTCTGGGCACAGTTTCTCTAACTGAGGTATGGAGGAGGGGCATAGAGGGAGGAGCCAGTGCACACCCAGATCTAAAGTCTTTCTTCAAGTGCCCATGTCTGCTGCGGAGCCCGTCTATCCCCCATGGTCCTTACGGAGTCCCCATCATCCTCTACGGACTACGAGAAAAAAAATTTACCGGTAGGTTTAAAATGTTATTTTTTTCTCTGCAACCCACTGCTAAATTGTGCTTCCTAGCTGTTTTTTATAAAATCACTTAATAAAATCTGGGAGAACAATCTTCATGACAATAGTATCTCCTATGCAAAATAAGTATGATTTGGGATAGGGCTGGGGAGGGCCGCTGCTCAGGCACATCTCTGTCAAGTAAAGGAGATTCAACTGAGGCAGCACAAGGGAACTCTCATCTGGGGACAACAACTGCAGGGAGAACACATATTTTCAGATGAACATGGGGTGGCAGAAGGCTGCCTAATACTGAAGCACCCCCAAACAACAAACCAAATGCAACAACTAGTGCAAGCATTCCTGGGGGATGGCCTGCAGCAGATGGATTTGAATATGGTGATGTCATCCAAGCAGTGGGTCAAAGTTGGCTTCAACCCTCGTCTGCATATGAAAAGAGAAAAGGAGCGTGCAGGGCATGGAAGCCTTTTGTGGTGCTTGGATGACCCCTAGTTCGCATTAAGCACCCCCACCCTCCTTCGGTGTGGGGCTCATGTTGGCCATTCCCCAGCCCCTGAAGCATTCAAGCTGATTTCTTGCAGCAGCTGGGCACTGTAACAGCTCCAGAGCTGCTCTGTAAAGCAAGTAAAAGGGTGTGGGCCCTGCAGCACTACCCGTAGTTTGCATTGTGCATTGGGAGGCACAAAGTAAGCAGACGGGAGGAGAAGTCAGGATAGTGCACAAGGGTATAGAAGGGAGGGGCTCAAGAAAAAAGAAGTGGAACCAGACAGCAAACTAGGCTGGAGAGAGACCTGAGACAAAGAGATCTGAATTACATGAGAGCCGACCAGGGAAAACTCAAATTATGCAGTCAAGTTTCCCACATTTGGGGAAATCGCAGGGGCAGCACACCCAGAGTGCAATGGGTGAGCCTTGCCCTGGGAGAAGCAACTTCATGATCATAGTATCTCACCTGGCAGGTAAGTAGGAGTTGGGCTAGAGCTGGGGAGGGTCGCTGCTCGGGCACCCCCCTGTCAAGTGAAGGAGATCCAACTGAGGCAGCACAAGGGAACTCTCGAAAGAAGAACAAGGCTAGAGGAAGATCTGAGACAAAGAAATCTGACTTTTACCAGAGCTGACCAGAGGAAAGCACAAACACAGTCCCCCACTACCACAAATAATGCAGTCGAGTTTCCCACATTTGGGGAAATCACAGGGGTCAGCATACCCAGAATGCAATGAATGAACCTAACCCTGGGAGAACAATCTTCATGACCATGGTATCTCCTATGCAAAATAAGTATGATTTGGGATAGGGCTGGGGAGGGCCGTTGCTCAGGCACATCTCTGTCAAGTAAGTTGCATTTGATTTGTTGTTTGGGGGTGCTTCAGTATTAGGCAGCCTTCTGCCCTACCATGTTCATCTGAAAATATGTGTTCTCCCTGCAGTTGTTGTCCCCAGATGAGAGTTCCCTTGTGCTGCCTCAGTTGAATCTCCTTTTGGAGAAGACCTCAATAAGATTGTAGCTGATCTGGCTACTGCTAAAACAGCTTGCCTACCTAGTATGACTCCTACCACGCAGAAGGCTAAAAGTACTTTTCTTGGCCCTTTCATCCTCCAGGTAAAGCGTACCCAAGGTCAGGCATACCCAAAGCAAGCTCATGTTTCCAGACCTGCCAAGCCCAGACTGAAGCAATCCTGGGCTGCCCATCAGCCTGCTTCCAAAACGGACAAGCCTGCCGCATGACGGTGCAGGCCTCCCTCTGGGGGATCCCAGGGTGGGGGGCCCGACTTCAAGGTTTGGCAAAGAAAGGTATAATTCTAAGCTTGAGAATTCTGTTTGGAGCTCACCTTGTACTTTGTGAAGAAATAATCAGCATTGTGGCTGAGCAGATACATGTAGTGTGTGGCTGCAAACTGCATGGATCTGCTGCGTTGTAATGCTGATTCTTTTTTTTTGCAAAGTACCAATAGCTTCATATAATGTTCACAATTTTTATGCAGGATCAAATAGCTCAATAGGTAGGGTGTTTGATTAGAATTCAACAGGTTATAGGTTTGAATCCTGGGTATGGTAGTTTGAGATGTGTTATTTAATAAAGTATGTTGTTCTGACTGCCGGCATCCTATCACCTGGGATATCATACTAAATAAATGGAGTTGATAAAAATTATTATTTTTTTTTTAACTAGGGACAATTTCCAGATACTTCTCTTTATAACTGAGATTGCCCCCTGGAACTTCACATCAGTTGACAACTATGCATGAGTGGGCAGTGCTTGCCCTGGATCTGTCCACCCATTTATGTGCCGCCATAAAATAAAGCATGACTAACAGTTATCCTGGGCGTACACTACACAATTATCTGTCAGGCTATCTATCCAGTCTGGATGGATGGAATGAAAATCTGGTAATGTATAGGAGCAAATGTCAATTAACCATTTGCTCCCAAACACTAGAAAAGTGGTCAAAAATGGTCATTACACAAATTGGTTAAACCCAAAATTTAACCAATTTGTTTAGGGGACCATTTTTGTCAATTTTTTAGTGTTTGAGAGTAAATCGTTGATGGTCATTTGCTCACATAGATAACCGGATTTCTATTCCAACCAGCCAGTGTTGGAGAGATGGTCTGCCAGATTACATAATGCATACCAGAGCCATAACTAGACTTTTTGGTGCCCTGTGACAGAGAATTATATGCCCTCCCCCCCATTTTTGCAATATGGACAAAAGGCGCATGCCTTGTGGGGAAGGGGCATAACAAGATTGGTCTCAGAGAAAGCACATGAGATATGAAGATATATCTAGTATACTTGACACTCAATGGTTTGTGGTATTGCAGGGGTGCCCTCCTTAAATGCATATACAGTCACACATGGCATGTTTGTGTAAATGGCATATCAGCAGTCAGCACTAACTGGTGACATGCCATTTGTACAAGTAAGCCATGTGTGACTAATATATAAACATACTTTATTAAATAACACCTCAAACTATCATACCCAGGATTCAAACCTATAACCTGTTAAATTCTAATCAAACACCCTACCCATTGAGCTACTTGATCCTGCATCTATTCTAACCTCCAAAAACAGATTCAGTTGCATTTTCCAGCGTGTTTTGTTTGCGCCTTTAAAGACACCTGATAATTGCTCTGTGGAGTCTTCTTTTGTGTCTACTTCTTATCTACATTTAATTCCCTACCTATAATCAAGGCATTTTTAAATGCTGGGTGCTGCCAGGACGTGAGGCCTACCTAGTCTTTAGATCTGAATTTGAATGTACTTGTGAACTAACTTAATTTCCTACTTCTAAACTCATTCCTAAATTCACTACTTACATTAATCCTGTAGTTGGGCATTTTGAGCCTTCAATTGTGGGCATTGTTTTGTGTCCAGACCAGCAGCTGGTGGTGTGCATTTGCTGGAAAGGCATCGAAGACCTCCGATATGCTGCATCTCCTGATGTGTGTCTGCCTCAAGTGGCTGTCAGCAAATGCATGCTAGACACCCCATTCCAAGCTGATTGTGACATCACGGAACATGCATCATAGAACAGGCATGCTAGAACATGGGTCTTCAACCTGCGACCCTCCAGCTGCTGTGGAACTACATATCCCAGCATGCCCTGCCTCAGTTTTAGCATACCTTAATAGCAAAACTGTGGCAGGGCATGCTGGGATGTGTAGTTTCACAGCAGCTGGAGGGCCACAGGATGAAGACCCATGTGCTAGAACCAAACCGCAGGTACATTGAATGCTAGCAAGCTGAATGTTTAAATCCTTTTTGTTCCGCAGCATTCCAATGCGGAAGATTCCATGGAACCAGAGATTATTCCATTGAGAAGGACATGCTGCCTGGATGACTGCACTGTGCAAATTAAATCACGGAGCCAGTTGGCTTGTGGGTGGCTCTGGTGACTGGGTGGTTGGGTGGGCGGTGTGTCGGAGGTGGAGCACATGCAAATGAATGTGTATCATCCAGCTAGTGAGAGAGAAAACTCATGCAGGAGTGTGCCTGCTTGTCAGTGAGTTATGCACCTTGCCAGACGTCAAATCTACATGGAGCAACTGGAGGGGACAAGAGCAGGTTTGGAAAATATACACAGAAGAGCATATATGCTGGCGCATTCTCCATGATTGTGTCAGCTTATGTTTTGGTGCACTGCACTTTCCTCCACTAAGTTTTAGCCATTTTGTTTAAACGCAAGTGTAGTTGCTTCTCGCTTTTTTGGCTGTGATATTGTATTGTGGTTGAAGAGTCTGCTGGAGGGATTGTTTCTTCATTGGCGAGAGACTGAAGATATTCCAGGATGGAAGGCTTGGGAACACTATCCGTTTTTCAGTTGTGGAAGAGTTGAAAGACCGGATTGGACTACATTCTATAGTAAAGGGTATCTTTGTATTTATTAATCCTCCCTTTATATGTGTCTGTCTTTCAATAAAGCTTTGGGCTTGTGATTCCGTCACCCTCTTACACTCCACACCCATAGCCTTATTAACTATTGTATTGTTTAAATGTATAGTGCAGTTCATGATTTATAGTGTAGGCTGACCTGTACTGTAGTTCTTGAACTGTACTATACCGACAGCATTTGTATTGTGTTTTGGCTGTGCTGCAACACAGTACTTATGTGTGTAATGTTTATGTATGTTTTTTTGCTTCTTTATGTCAATAAAGACTGCTTTTTCAATCCAATATCTGAAAACAATCAATGTTTATCTTTGATGGCAATAGAAGTGGTATGATATTTGCTGCTTTTGAAAGGCAATATCTGATATGTCCCCTATCTGGGAACCATATATTAAATGGCTTTTCAGAAAAGGGAGATGGGAGAAGAGCTTTCAGTACTTGTAGGACCGATGCACATTTCCTATTCTAGCCTCCAAAAACAGATTCAGTTGCATTTTCCAGCGTGTTTTGGATGCGCCTTTGCAAATGTCTTACATCGACAAACTTATTTAGTACTATTTTGCAAATAGGGTTACATTGTTGCAACATTGTGTTCCCTAATTGCTTGATTTTTTAAATGCAACAATTGATAAAAACACCTGATAACTGCTCTGCGGAGTCTTATTTTGTGTCTACTTCTTATCTACATTTAATTCCGTACCTCTAATCAAGGCATTTTTAAATGCTGGCGGCTGCCAGGACGTGAGGCCTACCTAGACTTTAGATCTGAATTTGAATGTACTTGTGAACTAACTTAATTTCCTACTTCTAAATTCATTCCTAAATTCACTACTTACATGAATCCTGTAGTTGGGCATTTTGGGACTTCGATTGTGGGCATTGTTTTGTGTCCAGACCAGCAGCAGGTGGTGTGCATTTGCTGGAAAGGCATCGAAGACCTCCGATATGCTGCATCTCCTGATGTGTGTCTCCCTCAAGTGGCTGTCAGCAAATGCCTGCTAGACACCCCATTCCAAGCTGATTGTGACATCACGGAACATGCATCATAGAACAGGCATGCTAAAACATGGGTCTTCAACCTGCGACCCTCCAGCTGCTGTGGAACTACACATCCCAGCATGCCCTGCCTCAGTTTTAGCATACCTTATAGCAAAACTGTGGCAGGGCGTGCTGGGATGTGTAGTTTCACAGCAGCTGGAGGGCCACAGGATGAAGACCCATGTGCTAGAGCCAAGCCGCAGGTACATTGAATGCTAGCAAGCTGAATATTTAAATCCTTTTTGTTCCGCAGCATTCCAATGCGGAAGATTCCATGGAACCAGAGATCCTTCCATTGAGAAGGACATGCTGCCTGGATGACTACACTGTGCAAATTAAATCACGGAGCCAGTTGGTTTGTGGGTGGCTCTGGTGACTGGGTGGTTGGGTGGGTGGTGTGTCGGAGGTGGAGCACATGCAAATGATTGTGTATCATCCAGCTAGTGAGAGTGAAAACTCATGCAGGAGTGTGCCTGCTTGTCAGTGGGTTATGCACCTTGCCAGACGTTAAATCTACATAGAGCAGCTGGAGGGGACAAGAGCATGTTTGCAAAATATAGATAGAAGAGCATATATGCTGGCGCATTCTCCATGATTGTGTCAGCTTATGTTTTGGTGCACTGCACTTTCCTCCACTAAGTTTTAGCCATTTTTGTTAAGCTCAAGTGTAGTTGCTTCTCGGCCTTTTGGCTGTGATCTTGTATTGTGGTTGAAGGGTCTGCTGGAGGGAGGGATTGCTTTCTTCATTGGCGAAAGACCAAAGATATTCCAGGATGGAAGGCTTGGGAACACTATCTGTTTTTCAGTTGTGGAAGAGCACAGAGGTCGGATTGGACTACATTCTATAGTAAAGGATGTCTTTCTATTTATTAAACCTCCCCTTATATGTGTCAGTCTTTCAATAAAGCTTCGGGCTTGTGATTCCCTCACCCTCTTACACTCCACACCCATAGCCTTATTAACTGTTGTATTATTGTACAGTTTAAATGTATAGTGCAGTTCATGATTTATAGTGTAGGCTGGCCTGTGCTGTAGTTCTTGAACTGTACTATACCATCAGCATTTCTATTGTGTTTTGGCTGTGCCGCAACGCGGTACTTATGTGTGTAATGTTTATGTATGTTTTTTTGCTTCTTTATGTGCATCGGTCCTACAAGTAATGAAAGCTCTTCTCCCATCTCCCTTTTCTGAAAAGCCATTTAATATATGGTTCCCAGATAGGGGACATATCAGATATTGGATTTCAAAAGCATCAAATATCATACCACTTTTATTGCCATCAAAGATAAACATTGATTGTTTTCAGATATTGGCTTGAAAAAGCAGTCTTTATTGACATTAAAAAAAAACATACATAAACATTGCACACATAAATACAGTGTTGCAGCACAGCCAAAACACAATACAAATGCTGACGGTATAGTACAGTTCAAGAACTACAGCACAGGCCAGTCTACACTATAAATCATGAACTGCACTATACATTTAAAGTATACAATAATACAACAGTTAATAAGGCTATGGGTGTGGAGTGTAAGAGGGTGAGGGATTCACAAAACCGAAGCTTTATTGTAACACAGACACATATAAGGGGAGGGTCAATAAATAGAAAGATATCCTTTACTATAGAATGTAGTCCAATCCGACCTCTGTGCTCTTCCACAACTGAAAAACAGATAGTGTTCCCAAGCCTTCCATCCTGGAATATCTTTGGTCTTTCGCCAATGAAGAAAACAATCCCTCCCTCCAGCAGACCCTTCAACCACGATACAAGATCACAGCCAAAAGGCCGAGAAGCAACTACACTTGAGCTTAACAAAAATGGCTAAAACTTAGTGGAGGAAAGTGCAGTGCACCAAAACATAAGCTGACACAATCATGGAGAATGCGCCAGCATATATGCTCTTCTATCTATATTTTGCAAACCTGCTCTTGTCCCCTCCAGCTGCTCTATGTAGATTTAACGTCTGGCAAGGTGCATAACCCACTGACAAGCAGGAACACTCCTGCATGAGTTTTCTCTCTCACTAGCTGGATGATACACAATCATTTGCATGCGCTCCACTTCCGACACACCACCCACCCAACCACCCAGTCACCAGAGCCACCCACAAGCCAACTGGCTCCGTGATTTAATTTGCACAGTGTAGTCATCCAGGCAGCATGTCCTTCTCAATGGAAGGATCTCTGGTTCCATGGAATCTTCCGCATTGGAATGCTGCGGAACAAAAAGGATTTAAATATTCAGCTTGCTAGCATTCAATGTACCTGCGGCTTGGCTCTAGCACATGGGTCTTCATCCTGTGGCCCTCCAGCTGCTGTGAAACTACACATCCCAGCATGCCCTGCCACAGTTTTGCTATTAAGGTATGCTAAAACTGAGGCAGGGCATGCTGGGATGTGTAGTTCCACAGCAGCTGGAGGGTCGCAGGTTGAAGACCCATGTTTTAGCATGCCTGTTCTATGATGCATGTTCCATGATGTCACAATCAGCTTGGAATGGGGTGTCTAGCAGGCATTTGCTGACAGCCACTTGAGGGAGACACACATCAGGAGATGCAGCATATCGGAGGTCTTCGATGCCTTTCCAGCAAATGCACACCACCTGCTGCTGGTCTGGACACAAAACAATGCCCACAATCGAAGTCCCAAAATGCCCAACTACAGGATTCATGTAAGTAGTGAATTTAGGAATGAATTTAGAAGTAGGAAATTAAGTTAGTTCACAAGTACATTCAAATTCAGATCTAAAGACTAAACACAAAACACAAAATAAGACTCCACAGAGCAATTATCAGGTGTCTTTATCAATTGTTGCATTTAAAAAATCAAGCAATTAGGGAACACAATGTTGCGACAATGTAACCCTATTTGCAAAATAGTACTAAATAAGTTTGTCGATGTAAGACATTTGCAAAGGCGCAAACAAAACACGCTGGAAAATGCAACTGAATCTGTTTTTGGAGGTTAGAAAAGATGCAGGATCAAGTAGCTCCATGGGTAGGGTGTTTGATTAGAATTCAACAGGTTATAGGTTTGAATCCTGGGTATGATAGTTTGAGGTGTTATTTAATAAAGTATGTTTATATATTAGTCACACATGGCTTACTTGTACAAATGGCATGTCACCAGTTAGTGCTGACTGCTGATATGCCATTTGCACTAAAACAAATTAAAATGGTAAAAGTTATTGTACTTTAAGTAAAAATAAAAGCTAAAATATCAATCCCAGTTTTGGATTACTTTAATGAACAAAAAAAAAATGCATATAGCAAAGGATAGTTTCAATCTGCCTACCTCTGGGTTATGGACCCAGCATGCTTCCATTACAGTACTCTGCTGCACATGTAAGTGCAAGAGATCCTGAAGCACTCACTCATCATGGGAAAGTACCAATGTGTTTCTTCATTGGTTGATGGAAGAAACATCTTACAAAAACTCTCCACATTATTGACTTTTTAAAATGTTTCTAGGAATCGTTCTAGATGAATGCTTATTAGCCTTTGTCAGTATGGACTTTCACAAAGTGTTGCTGTGGCGCAATCAGTTACTGTGTAAGGCTATTAACCAAAAGGTTGGTGGTTCAATCCCACCCAGGGACGTAATTGACCTTGTTATCAGATTTTGGTGATCTTTATGTAGACAAGTGAAAATTTCAAACCCCCTCTTATGGTGTAGGGTACCTGGCCTTCTCTGATGTAATCAGAGTTAGATTTGATTCAGTGATTTTATAAAAACAGCTAGGAAGCACAATTTAGCAGTGGGTTGCAGAGAAAAAGAAATATGCTGGCAAAAAAATCCAATTGAGTGATTAAACAGCTTTTCATTTTCTGGCTTTATTTTTATGCTAACAAATTTGTTCTCTGAAAAGTGTCCACAAAGCCAAGTTTCTGATTAACACATTTGTAGGGATGGTTTTTAACCTATTACTAAATTAAACTTGCTTCATTGGAAAGGCAGCAAGATGCATCCTCATTTCAATATCTACTGAAATAATACAGGTTGACACCAGGAAACATTAACGCCACTGCATCCTTTGTGCTTTCTCATGTGGAAGTCTGTTTAATGTGAAAACAAGGTGATATCTAATTAGCACACAGGTAAGGAATTAAGAAAATCTTTATTTAAGGGTGAAGATGTTTCTCACAAAATCGTTGCCCCAATGCATCATTGAAATTCAAGCTGGAAAGATGATTTTAATATATCACTTGTACATTTTGTATTGCTCTTCTGGTGACAATGTAGTTTGTTTTTGTCAATTACCATTTTAATAATCGGGTAAAGAAAATTAAGTGGATTTTTGAAAGAAAACAATACTGTCAATATACTATTAAAACAAATGAAAATGGTAAAAGTTATTGTACTTTAAGTAAAAATAAAAGAGCAAAAATATCAATCCCAGTTTTGGATTACTTTAATTAACAAAAAAAAAAACGCATATAGCAGAGGATAGTTTCAATCTGCCTACCTCTGGGCTATGGACCCAGCATGCTTCCATTACAGTACTCTGCTGCACATGTAATTGCAAGAGATCCTGAAGCACTCACTCATCATGGGAAAGTACCAATGTGTTTCTTCATTGGTTGATGGAAGAAACATCTTACAAAAACTCTCCAGATTATTGACTATTTAAAGTTTTTCTAGGAAACGTTCTAGATGAATGCTTATTAGCCTTTGTCAGTATGTACTTTTGCAAAGTGTCGCTGTGGCGCAATCAGTTAGTGTGTACAGCTATTAACCAAAAGGTTGGTGGTTCAATCCCACCCAGGGATGTAATTGACCTTGTTATCAGATTTTGGTGATCTTTAAGTAGACAAGTCAAAATTTCAAAAACCCCTGTTATGGTGTAGGGTACCTGGCCTTCTCTGATGTAATCAGAGTTAGATTTGATTCAGTGATTTTATAAAAACAGCTAGGAAGCACAATTTAGCAGTGGTTTGCAGAGAAAAAGAAATATGCTGGCAAAAAAATCAAATTGAGTGATTAAACAGCTCTTCATTTTCTGGCTTTATTTTTATGCTAACAAATTTGTTCTCTGAAAAGTGTCCACAAAGCCAAGTATCTGATTAACATCTTTGTAGGGATGGTTTTTCACCTATTACTAAATTAAACTTGCTTCATTGGAAAGGCAGCAAGATGCATCCTCATTTCAATATCTACTGAAATAATACAGGTTGACACCAGGAAACATTAACGCCACTGCATCCTTGCTGCTTTCTCATGTGGAAGTCTGTTTAATGTGAAAACAAGGTGATATCTAATTAGCACACAGGTAAGGAATTAAGAAAATCTTTATTTAAGGGTGAAGATGTTTCTCACAAAATCGTTGCCCCAATGCATCATTGAAATTCAAGCTGGAAAGATGATTTTAATATATCACTTGTACATTTTGTATTGCTCTTCTGGTGACAATGTAGTTTGTTTTTGTCAATTACCATTTTAAAAATAGGGTAAAGAAAATTAAGTGGATTTTTGAAAGAAAACAATACTGTCAATATACTATTAAAACAAATTAAAATGGTAAAAGTTATTGTACTTTAAGTAAAAATAAAAGAGCAAAAATATCAATCCCAGTTTTGGATTACTTTAATTAACAAAAAAAAATGCATATAGCAGAGGATAGTTTCAATCTGCCTACCTCTGGGTTAAGGGGCCCAGCATGCTTCCATTGCAGTACTCTGCTGCACATGTAAGTGCAAGAGATCCTGAAGCACTCACTCATCATGGGAAAGTACCAATGCGTTTCTTCATTGGTTGATGGAAGAAACATCTTACAAAAACTCTCCAGATTATTGACTTTTTAAAGTTTTTCTAGGAAATGTTCTAGATGAATGCTTATTAACCTTTGTCAGTATGTACTTTTGCAAAGTGTCTCGGTGGTGCAATCGGTTAGTGTGTTTGGTTATTAACCAAAGGGTTGGTGGTTCAATCCCACCCAGGGATGTTATTGACCTTGTCATCAGATTTTGGTGATCTTTAAGTAGACAAGTCAAAATTTCAAACCCCCTCTTATGGTGTAGGGTACCTGGCCTTCTCTGATGTAATCAGAGTTAGATTTGATTAAGTGATTTTATAAAAGAACAGCTAGGAAGCACAACTTAGCAGTGGGTTGCAGAGAAAAAGAAATACGCTTGCAGAAAAATCCAATTGAGTGATTAAACAGCTCTTCATTTTCTGGCTTTATTTTTATGCTAACTAATTTGTTCTCTGAAAAGTGTCCACAAAGCCAAGTATCTGATTAACACCTTTGTAGGGATGGTTTTTCACCTATTACTAAATTAAACTTGCTTCATTGGAAAGGCAGCAAGTGATGTCATCCAAGCAGTGGGTCAAAGTTGGCTTCAACCCTCGTCTGCTTATGAAAAGAGAAAAGGGATATGCAGGGCATGGCGGCCTTTTGCGACGCTTGGATGACCCCTAGTTCGCATTAAACACCCCCACCCTCCTTCGGTGTGGGGCTCATATTGGCCATGCCCCAGCCCCTGAAGCATTCAAGCTGATTTCTTGCAGCAGCTGGGTACTGTAACAGCTCCAGAGCTGCTCTGTAAGGCAAGTAAAAGGGTGTGGGCCCTGCAGCACTACCTGTAGTTTGCATTGTGCATTGGAAGGCACAAAGTAAGCAGACGGGAGGAGAAGTCAGGATAGTGCACAAGGTTATAGAAGGGAGGGGCTCAAGAAAAGAGAAGTGGAAACAGACAGCATACTAGGCTGGAGAGAGACCTGAGACAAAGAGATCTGAATTATACGAGAGCCGTCCAGGGGAAACACAAATTATGCAGTCAAGTTTCCCACATTTGGGGAAATCGCAAGGGGCAGCACACCCAGAGTGCAATGGGTGAGCCTTGCCCTGGGAGAAGCACCTTCATGATCATAGTATCTCACCTGGCAGGTTAGTAGGAGTTGGGCTAGAGCTGGGGAGGGTCGCTGCTCGGGCACTACCTTTCAAGTGAAGGAGATCCAACTGAGGCAGCACAAGGTAACTCTCAAAAGAAGAACAAGGCTAGAGGAAGATCTGAGACAAAGAAATCTGACTTTACCAGAGCTGACCAGAGGAAAGCACAAACACAGTCCACCACTACCACAAATAATGCAGTCGAGTTTCCCACATTTGGGGAAATCACAGGGGTCAGCATACCCAGAATGCAATGAATGAACCTCACCCTGGGAAAACAATCTTCATGACAATAGTATCTCCTATGCAAAATAAGTGTCAGATTGTGTTTGGTCTGTGTCCCCGGAGGGGGCGCTAGTGGGTCAGTGGAGGTAGGAGGAAAGAGACGAGGAGGTTGTAACACGTTCTTGCGCATGAGCGCAATGGTATTTATTCAGCAGATAATTATAACAGAAATGCAGCAGAAATAATAGCAGATGAAAAAGTCAATACTTGAAATGATAACAAAGTCTATGGCAATGGGTGATAGGTGAATTGAGAAATCATATCCAGAATTATAAACAACGGAATGAAAGTCAATGGAATGATTCTGGTGTGGGAACCAGAGCAGGGTTTAAAACGGAGAACTAAGACAGATGATAAGTATTGCAAACCTGAGCATTAGCAGGAGACCAACTCACAGTGCAGGTGATGGGGCACTGGCAGCAGCAAGCTGTGTCACAGGTGGAGGAAATGAACACACCTGGAGTTTAGTCTTCAACCGCAGGCTGAAGCACACATGGTGGTGATGAGTGTGAAGCCCAATGCAGGTTGCTGGTATTGCTGAGCCTTGAAGTTCCACGGGAGTAAGCAGAATCACCAGGAGTATAAGTTCTAGCAGGAACTCAGGAGAGACAGGAGCTGATCCTTTCATGCAGGTTGTCAGAATGACACAAAGTCCAGGATGCCTGTGAGGTGAAACTGTGCCTCCTATATACCCCATGGTGTGCAGGGATTGGATGGAGAAAAGGAAAGTGGGTGCGGCCACGCACCGGATTGGCCGCAGCATACTAGCTGTTTGGAGACTGTCATGGCGGCGCCCACGCCGCGGCCTAGCGGGGACGCGGAGCGCACACGCCCGCTGGTTCAGGAGTGCCCCCAGGATCCAGATGATGTCCCATGGCAGGGGCATAGGTGACAGGTGACCGCAGGGAGCCAGGACGGAGTCCGCAGCGGCGGACGGATGCCAGTCTGGTAAGACGATTCCTGACAGTACCCCCTCCTTTAGGGGTGGACACCGAACACCCACGTGGTTTGGAGGGATAAGTACTGTGGAAAACACGGACCAACCTAGGAGCATGGACATCAGATGAATTCACCCAGCTTCTCTCCTCTGGGCCATAACCGAACCAATCGACCAGGTACTGGAGACGTCCATACCGGCAACGAGAGTCCAGAATCTTGCTGATCTCAAATTCCACGCCCCGCTGAGTTCGAACCTTGGGACCTGCTGGAAGAGTATTCTGGAAGCGGTTTAGGACTAGAGGTCTGAGGAGAGAGATGTGAAAGGCATTAGGAATACGAAGTGTAGGTGGTAACTTTAACTTGTAAGCCACTGGGTTGATGACACTCTCAATAGGGTAAGGACCAATGAAGCGTGGTGCGAACTTCATGGATGGAACCCTGAGACGAAGGTTGCGGGTTGATAACCAAACCCTGTCCCCCGGTTTCAAATGGGGAACCGCACGTCTCTTACGGTCGGCATAGACCTTGTAACGACTGGAGGCTTTTTTGAGGGAAACGTGGATTCTTTTCCAAATGGAGGAAAACTGGGTCAGAGCAGTAGTGGCAGCAGGAACATCTACGTGAGGAAGTTCTTGAAACTCAGGTACTCGGGGATGTTGCCCATAGACTGCAAAGAAGGGTGTCGTGTCTGTAGCAGTGTGGTAACGAAAGTTATGGGCAAACTCGGCCCATGGGAGCAGATTAAACCAATCATCCTGGGAGGATGTCACATATAGCCGTAGGAAAGTCTCAAGTTCCTGATTGACTCTCTCTGTCTGCCCATTCGTCTGAGGATGGTATGAAGACGAGAATTTCAATTTTATCTGCATGGCAGAACAGAGGGCCCTCCAAAACCTAGCAACAAACTGTACCCCCCGATCAGATATTATTTCGGAGGGTAACCCGTGTAAACGGAAGATCTCCTGTAGGAAGATCTGGGCTAGTTTCGGGGCAGAAGGGAGACCTTGGAGAGGAACGAAATGAGCCATCTTGGAAAATCTGTCCACTACAACCCAAATAGTGTTATGTCCCTGAGAAGGTGGAAGATCAGTAATAAAGTCCATTGATAGATGAGACCAAGGACGACTGGGGACTGATAAGGGTTGTAACTGACCTGCTGGAGACTGACGAGGAGTCTTGTGCTGCACACATTTTGGACAGGATGCCACGAAATCCTGGATGTCCACTTTCATCTTTGGCCACCAATATGACGCAGAAAGGAACTTGAATGTCTTCAGGACACCAGGATGACCAGTAAACTTGGATTGGTGGGCCCAAGCTAGCAACTTGGGACGGAGTTCTGGGGAAACAAAAGTCTTACCCGGAGGTGGAGCTGGAGAGACTTGAGAGGTAGCGAAAACCACGGGACTCAGGATGGAATGTGGCACAGAGTCAGATGTTCCCTCTTCTGATTCCATGGACCGGGATAATGCATCGGCTTTCACATTCTGTGAACCTGGGCGGAAATGAAGCCTGAAATTAAAACGTGAGAAAAACATAGCCCACCTGGACTGGCGGGGGTTAAGGCACTGAGCTGCTTTTAGGTATAGCAGGTTCTTATGATCCGTGAAGATGTTAAACGGATGTTTGGCCCCTTCTAGGAGATATCTCCATTCCTCGAGAGCCAGTTTGATTGCCAATAACTCTTGATCTCCCACGGAGTAGTTAGCTTCTGCAGGTAGAAACTTGCGAGAATAGAATCCACAAGGGTGGACTTTCCCATCAGATCCCTTCTGGGAGAGAACAGCTCCAACCCCAACATTAGAGGCATCTACCTCCAACTCGAACGGCCTGTTGACATCTGGCTGTGACAGCACTGGAGCAGACATAAAGGCTAGCTTGATCTTCCGGAAGGCTGCCAAGGCTTCTTCTGACCAGTTGGAATGATCTGCCCCTTTCCGAGTCAGGTTGGTAATAGGAGCGATGAGAGTGGAGAATCCTCGAATAAATTTTCTATAATAGTTGGCAAAACCCAGGAATCGCTGGATAGACTTGAGGGAGTTTGGAATGGACCAATTGGCAATGGCTTCCAATTTTGCCGGGTCCATCTGAAGATCCGATCCGGAAATTATATACCCCAGGAAGGGTATAGAGGGAACTTCGAAGGTGCATTTGGATAACTTCCCGTAGAGACGGTTCTCACGAAGACGTCGGAGAACTTCACAGACTTGTAGGCGATGAGATGGAAGGTCTTGAGAAAAGATAAGAATATCATCTAAGTAAACAACGAGGTACTTATACAGGACATCACGAAAAATCTCGTTCACGAAGTGTTGGAATACCGCTGGAGCATTACTCAACCCAAATGGCATTACCAGGTATTCATAATGGCCATCTCGAGTGTTGAAGGCTGTCTTCCACTCGTCACCACTCCGGATTCTGATGAGGTTATAGGCACCGCGGAGATCTAACTTGGTGAAGATGCGAGCCCCCTTAACTCTATCAAACAGTTCGGTAATGAGTGGTAAGGGATAACTATTCTTGACAGTAATGTCGTTGAGACCCCGATAATCAATGCATGGACGCAGTCCTCCATCCTTCTTTTTGACAAAGAAGAAACCTGCGCCAGCGGGTGACGATGACGGACGGATGAATCCTTTCTGAAGATTCTCTTTAATGTAGTTACTCATCGCCTCTGTTTCAGGAACAGACAAAGGATAGGTGCGCCCCCTGGGTGGCTTCTTGCCAGGAAGGAGATCAATGGGACAATCCCATTCCCTATGGGGCGGCAGGATATCAGCAGCTTTTTCGCAGAAGACGTCTGCGAAGTCTTGATAGACTGCTGGGAGACTTGGCTGTGACTTCACTTCGGTGGACTTAAGAGGACACACTTGGGCTAAGCAGGATTGATGACAGTGTGAACCCCATGAGGTAAGCTGCAACGTTGTCCAGTCGAACTGTGGGTTATGTAGCTGGAGCCAAGGCATACCCAAGACAATCTCCTGGGTGGCTTGAGGAATGACCAGGAACTTGATAATTTCTGAATGGAGAAATCCAACTCCCAGAACCACTGGGGTAGTTTGATGTGAAATGTTCCCTTTGGTGATTCTACTACCATCCACAGCAGTAATGTAAACAGGACAAGAAAGTTCACAGGTAGACAAGCAGAATTTGTTTACCGCAGCTTGGGAGATAAAATTTCCTGCAGCACCGCAGTCCACTAATGCTGACGCAGACTGGAGCCCAGCAGAAGTTTCTAGCGTCACTGGAAGAATGAGATCCTGTTGAGAAGGAGCTTGACAGAATGATCCCAACTTGACTCCTTCCATACAAGTCAGGACCTGGCGTTTCCCGAACGCATTGTGCAGGAGTTAATTTGATGACCCGCAGCAGCACAGTATAGGCAGAGCCTCTCTCGTATTCTTCTTGCCCGTTCCTCAGGGGTTAGGCGGGACCTATTTACCTGCATAGGCTCGTCAGAAGAAGAGGGAGGCTGAAACTGTACAGGAGGTATGAACCTTACTCTGCGAGACTCACTCCGAGCGCGTTCATTATTGCGTTCGCGGATGCGAGAGTCCAGCTTTATACACAGGGAGATCAAGTCAGACAGTTGAACAGGAATGTCACGGGTTGCCAGTTCGTCCTTGATCCGATCCGAAAGTCCGTGCCAGAAGGTTGCTACCAGAGCTTGGTTGTTCCATTGGACCTCTGCAGCCAACGTCTGGAACTGGATGACATATTGTCCCATGCTTCGATTACCTTGACGAATTTGGATTAGGTCTGCCGAAGCTGATGTTGCACGACCGGGCTCGTCAAAGATCCGTCTAAAGGTTGACACGAAGTCAGAGTAGTTACTGATCAGGGGATCAGCACGTTCCCACAGGGGAGACACCCAATTCAGAGCAGATCCAGAGAGTAAGGAAATGATGTAGGCAACCTTGGACCTTGGTGTAGGAAAGTTATGTGGCAATAACTCAAACTGTATTTCGCACTGGTTTAGGAACCCGCGACATGATTTAGGACTGCCATCATATTTGCTCGGCACGGGCAGGTGCAGACGTGACACTGGAGCTGATGCAGCCGACACAGAAGAACTTACAGCACTGGCAGGTGCTGGGGTAACAGTAGGTGAGAGTACACTTGGCAGAGACTGCTGCAGTGTATCCAATCGGGAGGACATCCCTTGTAGAAAGTGAAGCATCTGCTGCTGCGCAACCTCTTGACCATCCAGACGGGAGACCAGATTTTGCAAGGCCTCTGACCCCACACTCCGTCCACCATCCGAGTCCATCGATCCTGGACTTACTGTCAGATTGTGTTTGGTCTGTGTCCCCGGAGGGGGCGCTAGTGGGTCAGTGGAGGTAGGAGGAAAGAGACGAGGAGGTTGTAACACGTTCTTGCGCATGAGCGCAATGGTATTTATTCAGCAGATAATTATAACAGAAATGCAGCAGAAATAATAGCAGATGAAAAAGTCAATACTTGAAATGATAACAAAGTCTATGGCAATGGGTGATAGGTGAATTGAGAAATCATATCCAGAATTATAAACAACGGAATGAAAGTCAATGGAATGATTCTGGTGTGGGAACCAGAGCAGGGTTTAAAACGGAGAACTAAGACAGATGATAAGTATTGCAAACCTGAGCATTAGCAGGAGACCAACTCACAGTGCAGGTGATGGGGCACTGGCAGCAGCAAGCTGTGTCACAGGTGGAGGAAATGAACACACCTGGAGTTTAGTCTTCAACCGCAGGCTGAAGCACACAAGGTGGTGATGAGTGTGAAGCCCAATGCAGGTTGCTGGTATTGCTGAGCCTTGAAGTTCCACGGGAGTAAGCAGAATCACCAGGAGTATAAGTTCTAGCAGGAACTCAGGAGAGACAGGAGCTGATCCTTTCATGCAGGTTGTCAGAATGACACAAAGTCCAGGATGCCTGTGAGGTGAAACTGTGCCTCCTATATACCCCATGGTGTGCAGGGATTGGATGGAGAAAAGGAAAGTGGGTGCGGCCACGCACCGGATTGGCCGCAGCATACTAGCTGTTTGGAGACTGTCATGGCGGCGCCCACGCCGCGGCCTAGCGGGGACGCGGAGCGCACACGCCCGCTGGTTCAGGAGTGCCCCCAGGATCCAGATGATGTCCCATGGCAGGGGCATAGGTGACAGGTGACCGCAGGGAGCCAGGACGGAGTCCGCAGCGGCGGACGGATGCCAGTCTGGTAAGACGATTCCTGACAATAAGTATGATTTGGGATAGGGCTGGGGAGGGCCGCTGCTCAGGCACATCTCTGTCAAGTAAAGGAGATTCAACTGAGGCAGCACAAGGGAACTCTCATCTGGGGACAACAACTGCAGGGAGAACACATATTTTCAGATGAACATGGGGTGGCAGAAGGCTGCCTAATACTGAAGCACACCCAAACAACAAACCAAATGCAACAACTAGTGCAAGCATTCCTGGGGGATGGCCTGCAGCAGATGGATTTGAATATGGTGATGTCATCCAAGCAGTGGGTCAAAGGTGGCTTCAACCCTTGTCTGCATATGAAAAGAGAAAAGGAGCGTGCAGGGCATGGAGGCCTTTTGTGGTGCTTGGATGACCCCTAGTTGGCATTAAGCACCCCCACCTTCCTTCGGTGTGGGGCTCATGTTGGCCATTCCCCAGCCCCTGAAGCATTCAAGCTGATTTCTTGCAGCAGCTGGGCACTGTAACAGCTCCAGAGCTGCTCTGTAAAGCAAGTAAAAGGGTGTGGGCCCTGCAGCACTACCCGTAGTTTGCATTGTGCATTGGGAGGCACAAAGTAAGCAGACGGGAGGAGAAGTCAGGATAGTGCACAAGGGTATAGAAGGGAGGGGCTCAAGAAAAAAGAAGTGGAACCAGACAGCAAACTAGGCTGGAGAGAGACCTGAGACAAAGAGATCTGAATTACATGAGAGCCGACCAGGGAAAACTCAAATTATGCAGTCAAGTTTCCCACATTTGGGGAAATCGCAGGGGCAGCACACCCAGAGTGCAATGGGTGAGCCTTGCCCTGGGAGAAGCAACTTCATGATCATAGTATCTCACCTGGCAGGTAAGTAGGAGTTGGGCTAGAGCTGGGGAGGGTCGCTGCTCGGGCACCCCCCTGTCAAGTGAAGGAGATCCAACTGAGGCAGCACAAGGGAACTCTCGAAAGAAGAACAAGGCTAGAGGAAGATCTGAGACAAAGAAATCTGAATTTTACCAGAGCTGACCAGAGGAAAGCACAAATACAGTCCCCCACTACCACAAATAATGCAGTCGAGTTTCCCACATTTGGGGAAATCACAGGGGTCAGCATACCCAGAATGCAATGAATGAACCTAACCCTGGGAGAACAATCTTCATGACCATGGTATCTCCTATGCAAAATAAGTATGATTTGGGATAGGGCTGGGGAGGGCCGTTGCTCAGGCACATCTCTGTCAAGTAAGTTGCATTTGATTTGTTGTTTGGGGGTGCTTCAGTATTAGGCAGCCTTCTGCCCTACCATGTTCATCTGAAAATATGTGTTCTCCCTGCAGTTGTTGTCCCCAGATGAGAGTTCCCTTGTGCTGCCTCAGTTGAATCTCCTTTTGGAGAAGACCTCAATAAGATTGTAGCTGATCTGGCTACTGCTAAAACAGCTTGCCTACCTAGTATGACTCCTACCACGCAGAAGGCTAAAAGTACTTTTCTTGGCCCTTTCATCCTCCAGGTAAAGCGTACCCAAGGTCAGGCATACCCAAAGCAAGCTCATGTTTCCAGACCTGCCAAGCCCAGACTGAAGCAATCCTGGGCTGCCCATCAGCCTGCTTCCAAAACGGACAAGCCTGCCGCATGACGGTGCAGGCCTCCCTCTGGGGGATCCCAGGGTGGGGGGCCCGACTTCTAGGTTTGGCAAAGAAAGGTATAATTCTAAGCTAGAGAATTCTGTTTGGAGCTCACCTTGTACTTTGTGAAGAAATAATCAGCATTGTGGCTGAGCAGATACATGTAGTGTGTGGCTGCAAACTGCATGGATCTGCTGCGTTGTAATGCTGATTCTTTTTTTTTGCAAAGTACCAATAGCTTCATATAATGTTCACAATTTTTATGCAGGATCAAATAGCTCAATAGGTAGGGTGTTTGATTAGAATTCAACAGGTTATAGGTTTGAATCCTGGGTATGGTAGTTTGAGATGTGTTATTTAGTAAAGTATGTTGTTCTGACTGCCGGCATCCTATCACCTGGGATATCATACTAAATAAATGGAGTTGATCAAATTTTTTTTTTTTTTTTTAACTAGGGACAATTTCCAGATACTTCCCTTTATAACTGAGATTGCCCCCTGGAACTTCACATCAGTTGACAACTATGCATGAGTGGGCAGTGCTTGCCCTGGATCTGTCCACCCATTTATGTGCCGCCATAAAATAAAGCATGACTAACAGTTATCCTGGGCGTACACTACACAATTATCTGTCAGGCTATCTATCCAGTCTGGATGGTTGGAATGAAAATCTGGTAATGTATAGGAGCAAATGTCAATTAACCATTTGCTCCCAAACACTAGAAAAGTGGTCAAAAATGGTCATTACACAAATTGGTTAAACCCAAAATTTAACCAATTTGTTTAGGGGACCATTTTTGTCCATTTTTTAGTGTTTGAGAGTAAATCGTTGATGGTCATTTGCTCACATAGATAACCGGATTTCTATTCCAACCAGCCAGTGTTGGAGAGATGGTCTGCCAGATTACATAATGCATACCAGAGCCATAACTAGACTTTTTGGTGCCCTGTGACAGAGAATTATATGCCCTCCCCCCCATTTTTGCAATATGGACAAAAGGCGCATGCCTTGTGGGGAAGGGGCATAACAAGATTGGTCTCAGAGAAAGCACATGAGATATGAAGATATATCTAGTATACTTGACACTCAATGGTTTGTGGTATTGCAGGGGTGCCCTCCTTAAATGCATATACAGTCACACATGGCATGTTTGTGTAAATGGCATATCAGCAGTCAGCACTAACTGGTGACATGCCATTTGTACAAGTAAGCCATGTGTGACTAATATATAAACATGCTTTATTAAATAACACCTCAAACTATCATACCCAGGATTCAAACCTAAAACCTGTTAAATTCTAATCAAACACCCTACCCATTGAGCTACTTGATCCTGCATCTATTCTAACCTCCAAAAACAGATTCAGTTGCATTTTCCAGCGTGTTTTGTTTGCGCCTTTGCAAATGTCTTACATCGACAAACTTATTTAGTACTATTTTGCAAATAGGGTTACATTGTCGCAACATTGTGTTCCCTAATTGCTTGATTTTTTAAATGCAAAAATTGATAAAGACACCTGATAATTGCTCTGTGGAGTCTTCTTTTGTGTCTACTTCTTATCTACATTTAATTCCCTACCTATAATCAAGGCATTTTTAAATGCTGGGTGCTGCCAGGACGTGAGGCCTACCTAGTCTTTAGATCTGAATTTGAATGTACTTGTGAACTAACTTAATTTCCTACTTCTAAATTCATTCCTAAATTCACTACTTACATTAATCCTGTAGTTGGGCATTTTGAGCCTTCAATTGTGGGCATTGTTTTGTGTCCAGACCAGCAGCTGGTGGTGTGCATTTGCTGGAAAGGCATCGAAGACCTCCGATATGCTGCATCTCCTGATGTGTGTCTGCCTCAAGTGGCTGTCAGCAAATGCATGCTAGACACCCCATTCCAAGCTGATTGTGACATCACGGAACATGCATCATAGAACAGGCATGCTAGAACATGGGTCTTCAACCTGCGACCCTCCAGCTGCTGTGGAACTACATATCCCAGCATGCCCTGCCTCAGTTTTAGCATACCTTAAAAGCAAAACTGTGGCAGGGCATGCTGGGATGTGTAGTTTCACAGCAGCTGGAGGGCCACAGGATGAAGACCCATGTGCTAGAACCAAACCGCAGGTACATTGAATGCTAGCAAGCTGAATGTTTAAATCCTTTTTGTTCCGCAGCATTCCAATGCGGAAGATTCCATGGAACCAGAGATTATTCCATTGAGAAGGACATGCTGCCTGGATGACTGCACTGTGCAAATTAAATCACGGAGCCAGTTGGCTTGTGGGTGGCTCTGGTGACTGGGTGGTTGGGTGGGCGGTGTGTCGGAGGTGGAGCACATGCAAATGAATGTGTATCATCCAGCTAGTGAGAGAGAAAACTCATGTAGGAGTGTGCCTGCTTGTCAGTGAGTTATGCACCTTGCCAGACGTCAAATCTACATGGAGCAACTGGAGGGGACAAGAGCAGGTTTGGAAAATATAGACAGAAGAGCATATATGCTGGTGCATTCTCCATGATTGTGTCAGCTTATGTTTTGGTGCACTGCACTTTCCTCCACTAAGTTTTAGCCATTTTGTTTAAACGCAAGTGTAGTTGCTTCTCGCTCTTTTGGCTGTGATATTGTATTGTGGTTGAAGAGTCTGCTGGAGGGATTGTTTTCTTCATTGGCGAGAGACTGAAGATATTCCAGGATGGAAGGCTTGGGAACACTATCCGTTTTTCAGTTATGGAAGAGTTGAAAGACCGGATTGGACTACATTCTATAGTAAAGGGTATCTTTGTATTTATTAATCCTCCCTTTATATGTGTCTGTCTTTCAATAAAGCTTTGGGCTTGTGATTCCGTCACCCTCTTACACTCCACACCCATAGCCTTATTAACTATTGTATTGTTTAAATGTATAGTGCAGTTCATGATTTATAGTGTAGGCTGACCTGTGCTGTAGTTCTTGAACTGTACTATACCGACAGCATTTGTATTGTGTTTTGGCTGTGCTGCAACACAGTACTTATGTGTGTAATGTTTATGTATGTTTTTTTGCTTCTTTATGTCAATAAAGACTGCTTTTTCAATCCAATATCTGAAAACAATCAATGTTTATCTTTGATGGCAATAGAAGTGGTATGATATTTGCTGCTTTTGAAAGGCAATATCTGATATGTCCCCTATCTGGGAACCATATATTAAATGGCTTTTCAGAAAAGGGAGATGGGAGAAGAGCTTTCAGTACTTGTAGGACCGATGCACATTTCCTATTCTAGCCTCCAAAAACAGATTCAGTTGCATTTTCCAGCGTGTTTTGGATGCGCCTTTGCAAATGTCTTACATCGACAAACTTATTTAGTACTATTTTGCAAATAGGGTTACATTGTTGCAACCTAATTGCTTGATTTTTTAAATGCAACAATTGATAAAAACACCTGATAACTGCTCTGCGGAGTCTTATTTTGTGTCTACTTCTTATCTACATTTAATTCCGTACCTCTAATCAAGGCATTTTTAAATGCTGGCGGCTGCCAGGACGTGAGGCCTACCTAGACTTTAGATCTGAATTTGAATGTACTTGTGAACTAACTTAATTTCCTACTTCTAAATTCATTCCTAAATTCACTACTTACATGAATCCTGTAGTTGGGCATTTTGGGACTTCGATTGTGGGCATTGTTTTGTGTCCAGACCAGCAGCAGGTGGTGTGCATTTGCTGGAAAGGCATCGAAGACCTCCGATATGCTGCATCTCCTGATGTGTGTCTCCCTCAAGTGGCTGTCAGCAAATGCCTGCTAGACACCCCATTCCAAGCTGATTGTGACATCACGGAACATGCATCATAGAACAGGCATGCTAAAACATGGGTCTTCAACCTGCGACCCTCCAGCTGCTGTGGAACTACACATCCCAGCATGCCCTGCCTCAGTTTTAGCATACCTTATAGCAAAACTGTGGCAGGGCATGCTGGGATGTGTAGTTTCACAGCAGCTGGAGGGCCACAGGATGAAGACCCATGTGCTAGAGCCAAGCCGCAGGTACATTGAATGCTAGCAAGCTGAATATTTAAATCCTTTTTGTTCCGCAGCATTCCAATGCGGAAGATTCCATGGAACCAGAGATCCTTCCATTGAGAAGGACATGCTGCCTGGATGACTACACTGTGCAAATTAAATCACGGAGCCAGTTGGTTTGTGGGTGGCTCTGGTGACTGGGTGGTTGGGTGGGTGGTGTGTCGGAGGTGGAGCACATGCAAATGATTGTGTATCATCCAGCTAGTGAGAGTGAAAACTCATGCAGGAGTGTGCCTGCTTGTCAGTGGGTTATGCACCTTGCCAGACGTTAAATCTACATAGAGCAGCTGGAGGGGACAAGAGCAGGTTTGCAAAATATAGATAGAAGAGCATATATGCTGGCGCATTCTCCATGATTGTGTCAGCTTATGTTTTGGTGCACTGCACTTTCCTCCACTAAGTTTTAGCCATTTTTGTTAAGCTCAAGTGTAGTTGCTTCTCGGCCTTTTGGCTGTGATCTTGTATTGTGGTTGAAGGGTCTGCTGGAGGGAGGGATTGCTTTCTTCATTGGCGAAAGACCAAAGATATTCCAGGATGGAAGGCTTGGGAACACTATCCGTTTTTCAATTGTGGAAGAGTTGAAAGACCGGATTGGACTACATTCTATAGTAAAGGATGTCTTTCTATTTATTAATCCTCCCCTTATATGTGTCAGTCTTTCAATAAAGCTTCGGGCTTGTGATTCCCTCACCCTCTTACACTCCACACCCATAGCCTTATTAACTGTTGTATTATTGTACAGTTTAAATGTATAGTGCAGTTCATGATTTATAGTGTAGGCTGGCCTGTGCTGTAGTTCTTGAACTGTACTATACCGTCAGCATTTCTATTGTGTTTTGGCATTGCCGCAACGCGGTACTTATGTGTGTAATGTTTATGTATGTTTTTTTGCTTCTTTATGTGCATCGGTCCTACAAGTACTGAAAGCTCTTCTCCCATCTCCCTTTTCTGAAAAGCCATTTAATATATGGTTCCCAGATAGGGGACATATCAGATATTGCCTTTCAAAAGCATCAAATATCATACCACTTTTATTGCCATCAAAGATAAACATTGATTGTTTTCAGATATTGGCTTGAAAAAGCAGTTTTTATTGACATTAAAAAAACATACATAAACATTACACACATAAGTACAGTGTTGCAGCACAGCCAAAACACAATACAAATGCTGACGGTATAGTACAGTTCCAGAACTACAGCACAGGCCAGCCTACACTATAAATCATGAACTGCACTATACATTTAAACTATACAATAATACAACAGTTAATAAGGCTATGGGTGTGGAGTGTAAGAGGGTGAGGGATTCACAAAACCGAAGCTTTATTGTAACACAGACACATATAAGGGGAGGGTCAATAAATAGAAAGATATCCTTTACTATAGAATGTAGTCCAATCCGACCTCTGTGCTCTTCCACAACTGAAAAACAGATAGTGTTCCCAAGCCTTCCATCCTGGAATATCTTTGGTCTTTCGCCAATGAAGAAAACAATCCCTCCCTCCAGCAGACCCTTCAACCACGATACAAGATCACAGCCAAAAGGCCGAGAAGCAACTACACTTGAGCTTAACAAAAATGGCTAAAACTTAGTGGAGGAAAGTGCAGTGCACCAAAACATAAGCTGACACAATCATGGAGAATGCGCCAGCATATATGCTCTTCTATCTATATTTTGCAAACCTGCTCTTGTCCCCTCCAGCTGCTCTATGTAGATTTAACGTCTGGCAAGGTGCAGAACCCACTGACAAGCAGGCACACTCCTGCATGAGTTTTCTCTCTCACTAGCTGGATGATACACAATCATTTGCATGCGCTCCACTTCCGACACACCACCCACCCAACCACCCAGTCACCAGAGCCACCCACAAGCCAACTGGCTCCGTGATTTAATTTGCACAGTGTAGTCATCCAGGCAGCATGTCCTTCTCAATGGAAGGATCTCTGGTTCCATGGAATCTTCCGCATTGGAATGCTGCGGAACAAAAAGGATTTAAATATTCAGCTTGCTAGCATTCAATGTACCTGCGGCTTGGCTCTATCACATGGGTCTTCATCCTGTGGCCCTCCAGCTGCTGTGAAACTACACATCCCAGCATGCCCTGCCACAGTTTTGCTATTAAGGTATGCTAAAACTGAGGCAGGGCATGCTGGGATGTGTAGTTCCACAGCAGCTGGAGGGTCGCAGGTTGAAGACCCATGTTTTAGCATGCCTGTTCTATGATGCATGTTCCATGATGTCACAATCAGCTTGGAATGGGGTGTCTAGCAGGCATTTGCTGACAGCCACTTGAGGGAGACACACATCAGGAGATGCAGCATATCGGAGGTCTTCGATGCCTTTCCAGCAAATGCACACCACCTGCTGCTGGTCTGGACACAAAACAATGCCCACAATCGAAGTCCCAAAATGCCCAACTACAGGATTCATGTAAGTAGTGAATTTAGGAATGAATTTAGAAGTAGGAAATTAAGTTAGTTCACAAGTACATTCAAATTCAGATCTAAAGACTAAACACAAAACACAAAATAAGACTCCACAGAGCAATTATCAGGTGTCTTTTTCAATTGTTGCATTTAAAAAATCAAGCAATTAGGGAACACAATGTTGCGACAATGTAACCCTATTTGCAAAATAGTACTAAATAAGTTTGTCGATGTAAGACATTTGCAAAGGCGCAAACAAAACACGCTGGAAAATGCAACTGAATCTGTTTTTGGAGGTTAGAAAAGATGCAGGATCAAGTAGCTCCATGGGTAGGGTGTTTGATTAGAATTCAACAGGTTATAGGTTTGAATCCAGGGTATGATAGTTTGAGGTGTTATTTAATAAAGTATGTTTATATATTAGTCACACATGGCTTACTTGTACAAATGGCATGTCACCAGTTAGTGCTGACTGCTGATATGCCTTTTGCACTAAAACAAATTAAAATGGTAAAAGTTATTGTACTTTAAGTAAAAATAAAAGCTAAAATATCAATCCCAGTTTTGGATTACTTTAATGAACAAAAAAAAAATGCATATAGCAAAGGATAGTTTCAATCTGCCTACCTCTGGGTTATGGGCCCAGCATGCTTCCATTGCAGTACTCTGCTGCACATGTAAGTGCAAGAGATCCTGAAGCACTCACTCATCATGCGAAAGTACCAATGTGTTTCTTCATTGGTTGCTGGAAGAAACATCTTACAAAAACTCTCCAGATTATTGACTTTTTAAAGTTTTTCTAGGAAACGTTCTAGATGAATGCTTATTAATCTTTGTCAGTATGTACTTTTTGCAAAGTGTCAATGTGGCGCAATCGGTTAGTGTGTTCAGCTATTAATCAAAAGGTTGGTGGTTCAATCCCACCCAGGGACGTAATTGACATTGTAATCAGATTTTGGTGATATTTAAGTAGACAAGTCAAAATTGCAAACCCCCTCTTATGGTGTAGGGTACCTGGCCTTCTCTGATGTAATCAGAGTTAGATTTGATTAAGTGATTTTATAAAAAAAACAGCTAGGAAGCACAATTTAGCAGTGGGTTGCAGAGAAAAAGAAAAATGCTGGCAGAAAAATCCAATTGAGTGATTAAACAGCTCTTCATTTTCTGGGTTTATTTTTATGATAACAAATTTGTTCTCTGAAAAGTGTCCACAAAGCCAAGTATCTGATTAACATCTTTGTAGGGATGTTTTTTCACCTATTACTAAATTAAACTTGCTTCATTGGAAAGGCAGCAAGATGCATCCTCATTTCAATATCTACGGAAATAATACAGGTTGACACCAGGAAACATTAATGCCACTGCATCTTTGCTGTTTTCTCATGTGGAAGTCTGTTTAATGTGAAAACAAGGTGATATCTAATTAGCACACAGGTAAGGAATTAAGAAAATCTTTATTTAAGGGTGAAGATGTTTCTCACAAAATCGTTGCCCCAATGCATCATTGAAATTCAAGCTGGAAAGATGATTTTAATATATCACTTGTACATTTTGTATTGCTCTTCTGGTGACAATGTAGTTTGTTTTTGTCAATTACCATTTTAATAATCTGGTAAAGAAAATTAATTGGATTTTTGAAAGAAAACAATACTGTCAATATACTATTAAAACAAATTAAAATGGTAAAAGTTATTGTACTTTAAGTAAAAATAAAAGAGCAAAAATATCAATCCCAGTTTTGGATTAATTTAATTAACAAAAAAAAATGCATATAGCAGAGGATAGTTTCAATCTGCCTACCTCTGGGTTATGGACCCAGCATGCTTCCATTACAGTACTCTGCTGCACATGTAAGTGCAAGAGATCCTGAAGCACTCACTCGTCATGGGAAAGTACCAATGTGTTTCTTCATTGGTTGATGGAAGAAACATCTTACAAAAACTCTCCACATTATTGACTTTTTAAAATGTTTCTAGGAATCGTTCTAGATGAATGCTTATTAGCCTTTGTCAGTATGTACTTTTGCAAAGTGTCGCTGTGGCGCAATCAGTTAGTGTGTAAGGCTATTAACCAAAAGGTTGGTGGTTCAATCCCACCCAGGGACTTAATTGACCTTGTTATCAGATTTTGGTGATCTTTAAGTAGACAAGTCAAAATTTCAAACCCCCTGTTATGGTGTAGGGTACCTGGCCTTCTCTGATGTAATCAGAGTTAGATTTGATTCAGTGATTTTATAAAAACAGCTAGGAAGCACAATTTAGCAGTGGGTTGCAGAGAAAAAGAAATATGCTGGCAGAAAAATCCAATTGAGTGATTAAACAGCTCTTCATTTTCTGGCTTTATTTTTATGCTAACTAATTTGTTCTCTGAAAAGTGTCCACAAAGCCAAGTATCTGATTAACATATTTGTAGGGATGGTTTTTCACCTATTACTAAATTAAACTTGCTTCATTGGAAAGGCAGCAAGATGCATCCTCATTTCAATATCTACTGAAATAATACAGGTTGACACCAGGAAACATTAACGCCACTGCATCCTTGCTGCTTTCTCATGTGGAAGTCTGTTTAATGTGAAAACAAGGTGATATCTAATTAGCACACAGGTAAGGAATTAAGAAAATCTTTATTTAAGGGTGAAGATGTTTCTCACAAAATCGTTGCCCCAATGCATCATTGAAATTCAAGCTGGAAAGATGATTTTAATATATCACTTGTACATTTTGTATTGCTCTTCTGGTGACAATGTAGTTTGTTTTTGTCAATTACCATTTTAATAATAGGGTAAAGAAAATTAAGTGGATTTTTGAAAGAAAACAATACTGTCAATATACTATTAAAACAAATTAAAATGGTAAAAGTTATTGTACTTTAAGTAAAAATAAAAGCTAAAATATCAATCCCAGTTTTGGATTACTTTAATGAACAAAAAAAAATGCATATAGCAAAGGATAGTTTCAATCTGCCTACCTCTGGGTTATGGGCCCAGCATGCTTCCATTGCAGTACTCTGCTGCACATGTAAGTGCAAGAGATCCTGAAGCACTCACTCATCATGCGAAAGTACCAATGTGTTTCTTCATTGGTTGCTGGAAGAAACATCTTACAAAAACTCTCCAGATTATTGACTTTTTAAAGTTTTTCTAGGAAACGTTCTAGATGAATGCTTATTAGTCTTTGTCAGTATGGACTTTTTGCAAAGTGTCTCTGTGGCGCAATCGGTTAGTGTGTTCAGCTATTAGTCAAAAGGTTGGTGGTTCAATCCCACCCAGGGACGTAATTGACCTTGTGATCAGATTTTGGTGATATTTAAGTAGACAAGTCAAAATTGCAAACCCCCTCTTATGGTGTAGGGTACCTGGCCTTCTCTGATGTAATCAGAGTTAGATTTGATTAAGTGATTTTATAAAAAATCAGCTAGGAAGCACAATTTAGCAGTGGGTTGCAGAGAAAAAGAAAAATGCTGGCAGAAAAATCCAATTGAGTGATTAAACAGCTCTTCATTTTCTGGCTTTATTTTTATGATAACAAATTTGTTCTCTGAAAAGTGTCCACAAAGCCAAGTATCTGATTAACATCTTTGTAGGGATGGTTTTTCACCTATTACTAAATTAAACTTGCTTCATTGGAAAGGCAGCAAGATGCATCCTCATTTCAATATCTATGGAAATAATACAGGTTGACACCAGGAAACATTAACGCCACTGCATCTTTGCTGTTTTCTCATGTGGAAGTCTGTTTAATGTGAAAACAAGCTGATATCTAATTAGCACACAGGTAAGGAATTAAGAAAATCTTTATTTAAGGGTGAAGATGTTTCTCACAAAATCGTTGCCCCAATGCATCATTGAAATTCAAGCTGGAAAGATGATTTTAATATATCACTTGTACATTTTGTATTGCTCTTCTGGTGACAATGTAGTTTGTTTTTGTCAATTACCATTTTAATAATCGGGTAAAGAAAATTAATTGGATTTTTGAAAGAAAACAATACTGTCAATATACTATTAAAACAAATTAAAATGGTAAAAGTTATTGTACTTTAAGTAAAAATAAAAGCTAAAATATCAATCCCAGTTTTGGATTACTTTAATGAACAAAAAAAAAATGCATATAGCAAAGGATAGTTTCAATCTGCCTACCTCTGGGTTATGGGCCCAGCATGCTTCCAGTGCAGTACTCTGCTGCACATGTAAGTGCAAGAGATCCTGAAGCACTCACTCATCATGCGAAAGTACCAATGTGTTTCTTCATTGGTTGCTGGAAGAAACATCTTACAAAAACTCTCCAGATTATTGACTTTTTAAAGTTTTTCTAGGAAACGTTCTAGATGAATGCTTATTAGTCTTTGTCAGTATGTACTTTTTGCAAAGTGTCTCTGTGGCGCAATCGGTTAGTGTGTTCAGCTATTAATCAAAAGGTTGGTGGTTCAATCCCACCCAGGGACGTAATTGACCTTGTGATCAGATTTTGGTGATATTTAAGTAGACAAGTCAAAATTTCGAAAACCCCTGTTATGGTGTAGGGTACCTGGCCTTCTCTGATGTAATCAGAGTTAGATTTGATTCAGTGATTTTATAAAAACAGCTAGGAAGCACAATTTAGCAGTGGGTTGCAGAGAAAAAGAAATATGCTGGCAAAAAAATCCAATTGACTGATTAAACAGCTCTTCATTTTCTGGCTTTATTTTTATGCTAACAAATTTGTTCTCTGAAAAGTGTCCACAAAGCCAAGTATCTGATTAACATCTTTGTAGGGATGGTTTTTCACCTATTACTAAATTAAACTTGCTTCATTGGAAAGGCAGCAAGATGCATCCTCATTTCAATATCTACTGAAATAATACAGGTTGACACCAGGAAACATTAACGCCACTGCATCCTTGCTGCTTTCTCATGTGGAAGTCTGTTTAATGTGAAAACAAGGTGATATCTAATTAGCACACAGGTAAGGAATTAAGAAAATCTTTATTTAAGGGTGAAGATGTTTCTCACAAAATCGTTGCCCCAATGCATCATTGAAATTCAAGCTGGAAAGATGATTTTAATATATCACTTGTACATTTTGTATTGCTCTTCTGGTGACAATGTAGTTTGCTTTTGTCAATTACCATTTTAATAATCGGGTAAAGAAAATTAATTGGATTTTTGAAAGAAAACAATACTGTCAATATACTATTAAAACAAATTAAAATGGTAAAAGTTATTGTACTTTAAGTAAAAATAAAAGAGCAAAAATATCAATCCCAGTTTTGGATTACTTTAATTAATAAAAAAAAATGCATATAGCAGAGGATAGTTTCAATCTGCCTACCTCTGGGTTATGGACCCAGCATGCTTCCATTACAGTACTCTGCTGCACATGTAAGTGCAAGAGATCCTGAAGCACTCACTCATCATGGGAAAGTACCAATGTGTTTCTTCATTGGTTGATGGAAGAAACATCATACAAAAACTCTCCACATTATTGACTTTTTAAAATGTTTCTAGGAATCGTTCTAGATGAATGCTTATTAGCCTTTGTCAGTATGTACTTTTGCAAAGTGTCGCGGTGGCGCAATCAGTTAGTGTGTAAGGCTATTAACCAAAAGGTTGGTGGTTCAATCCCACCCAGGGACTTAATTGACCTTGTTATCAGATTTTGGTGATCTTTAAGTAGACAAGTCAAAATTTCAAACCCCCTGTTATGGTGTAGGATACCTGGCCTTCTCTGATGTAATCAGAGTTAGATTTGATTCAGTGATTTTATAAAAACAGCTAGGAAGCACAATTTAGCAGTGGGTTGCAGAGAAAAAGAAAAATGCTGGCAGAAAAATCCAATTGAGTGATTAAACAGCTCTTCATTTTCTGGCTTTATTTTTATGCTAACTAATTTGTTCTCTGAAAAGTGTCCACAAAGCCAAGTATCTGATTAACATATTTGTAGGGATGGTTTTTCACCTATTACTAAATTAAACTTGCTTCATTGGAAAGGCAGCAAGATGCATCCTCATTTCAATATCTACTGAAATAATACAGGTTGACACCAGGAAACATTAACGCCACTGCATCCTTGCTGCTTTCTCATGTGGAAGTCTGTTTAATGTGAAAACAAGGTGATATCTAATTAGCACACAGGTAAGGAATTAAGAAAATCTTTATTTAAGGGTGAAGATGTTTCTCACAAAATCGTTGCCCCAATGCATCATTGAAATTCAAGCTGGAAAGATGATTTTAATATATCACTTGTACATTTTGTATTGCTCTTCTGGTGACAATGTAGTTTGTTTTTGTCAATTACCATTTTAATAATAGGGTAAAGAAAATTAAGTGGATTTTTGAAAGAAAACAATACTGTCAATATACTATTAAAACAAATTAAAATGGTAAAAGTTATTGTACTTTAAGTAAAAATAAAAGCTAAAATATCAATCCCAGTTTTGGATTACTTTAATGAACAAAAAAAAAATGCATATAGCAAAGGATAGTTTCAATCTGCCTACCTCTGGGTTATGGGCCCAGCATGCTTCCAGTGCAGTACTCTGCTGCACATGTAAGTGCAAGAGATCCTGAAGCACTCACTCATCATGCGAAAGTACCAATGTGTTTCTTCATTGGTTGCTGGAAGAAACATCTTACAAAAACTCTCCAGATTATTGACTTTTTAAAGTTTTTCTAGGAAACGTTCTAGATGAATGCTTATTAGTCTTTGTCAGTATGTACTTTTTGCAAAGTGTCTCTGTGGCGCAATCGGTTAGTGTGTTCAGCTATTAATCAAAAGGTTGGTGGTTCAATCCCACCCAGGGACGTAATTGACCTTGTGATCAGATTTTGGTGATATTTAAGTAGACAAGTCAAAATTGCAAACCCCCTCTTATGGTGTAGGGTACCTGGCCTTCTCTGATGTAATCAGAGTTAGATTTGATTCAGTGATTTTATAAAAACAGCTAGGAAGCACAATTTAGCAGTGGGTTGCAGAGAAAAAGAAATATGCTGGCAGAAAAATCCAATTGAGTGATTAAACAGCTCTTCATTTTCTGGCTTTATTTTTATGCTAACTAATTTGTTCTCTGAAAAGTGTCCACAAAGCCAAGTATCTGATTAACATATTTGTAGTGATGGTTTTTCACCTATTACTAAATTAAACTTGCTTCATTGGAAAGGCAGCAAGATGCATCCTCATTTCAATATCTACTGAAATAATACAGGTTGACACCAGGAAACATTAACGCCACTGCATCCTTGCTGCTTTCTCGTGTGGAAGTCTGTTTAATGTGAAAACAAGGTGATATCTAATTAGCACACAGGTAAGGAATTAAGAAAATCTTTATTTAAGGGTGAAGATGTTTCTCACAAAATCGTTGCCCCAATGCATCATTGAAATTCAAGCTGGAAAGATGATTTTAATATATCACTTGTACATTTTGTATTGCTCTTCTGGTGACAATGTAGTTTGTTTTTGTCAATTACCATTTTAATAATCGGGTAAAGAAAATTAATTGGATTTTTGAAAGAAAACAATACTGTCAATATACTATTAAAAAAAATTAAAATGGTAAAAGTTATTGTACTTTAAGTAAAAATAAAAGCTAAAATATCAATCCCAGTTTTGGATTACTTTAATGAACAAAAAAAAATGCATATAGCAAAGGATAGTTTCAATCTGCCTACCTCTGGGTTATGGGCCCAGCATGCTTCCAGTGCAGTACTCTGCTGCACATGTAAGTGCAAGAGATCCTGAAGCACTCACTCATCATGCGAAAGTACCAATGTGTTTCTTCATTGGTTGATGGAAGAAACATCATACAAAAACTCTCCACATTATTGACTTTTTAAAATGTTTCTAGGAATCGTTCTAGATGAATGCTTATTAGCCTTTGTCAGTATGTACTTTTGCAAAGTGTCGCGGTGGCGCAATCAGTTAGTGTGTAAGGCTATTAACCAAAAGGTTGGTGGTTCAATCCCACCCAGGGACTTAATTGACCTTGTTATCAGATTTTGGTGATCTTTAAGTAGACAAGTCAAAATTTCAAACCCCCTGTTATGGTGTAGGATACCTGGCCTTCTCTGATGTAATCAGAGTTAGATTTGATTCAGTGATTTTATAAAAACAGCTAGGAAGCACAATTTAGCAGTGGGTTGCAGAGAAAAAGAAAAATGCTGGCAGAAAAATCCAATTGAGTGATTAAACAGCTCTTCATTTTCTGGCTTTATTTTTATGCTAACTAATTTGTTCTCTGAAAAGTGTCCACAAAGCCAAGTATCTGATTAACATATTTGTAGGGATGGTTTTTCACCTATTACTAAATTAAACTTGCTTCATTGGAAAGGCAGCAAGATGCATCCTCATTTCAATATCTACTGAAATAATACAGGTTGACACCAGGAAACATTAACGCCACTGCATCCTTGCTGCTTTCTCATGTGGAAGTCTGTTTAATGTGAAAACAAGGTGATATCTAATTAGCACACAGGTAAGGAATTAAGAAAATCTTTATTTAAGGGTGAAGATGTTTCTCACAAAATCGTTGCCCCAATGCATCATTGAAATTCAAGCTGGAAAGATGATTTTAATATATCACTTGTACATTTTGTATTGCTCTTCTGGTGACAATGTAGTTTGTTTTTGTCAATTACCATTTTAATAATAGGGTAAAGAAAATTAAGTGGATTTTTGAAAGAAAACAATACTGTCAATATACTATTAAAACAAATTAAAATGGTAACAGTTATTGTACTTTAAGTAAAAATAAAAGCTAAAATATCAATCCCAGTTTTGGATTACTTTAATGAACAAAAAAAAAATGCATATAGCAAAGGATAGTTTCAATCTGCCTACCTCTGGGTTATGGGCCCAGCATGCTTCCAGTGCAGTACTCTGCTGCACATGTAAGTGCAAGAGATCCTGAAGCACTCACTCATCATGCGAAAGTACCAATGTGTTTCTTCATTGGTTGCTGGAAGAAACATCTTACAAAAACTCTCCAGATTATTGACTTTTTAAAGTTTTTCTAGGAAACGTTCTAGATGAATGCTTATTAGTCTTTGTCAGTATGTACTTTTTGCAAAGTGTCTCTGTGGCGCAATCGGTTAGTGTGTTCAGCTATTAATAAAAAGGTTGGTGGTTCAATCCCACCCAGGGACGTAATTGACCTTGTGATCAGATTTTGGTGATATTTAAGTAGACAAGTCAAAATTGCAAACCCCCTCTTATGGTGTAGGGTACCTGGCCTTCTCTGATGTAATCAGAGTTAGATTTGATTCAGTGATTTTATAAAAACAGCTAGGAAGCACAATTTAGCAGTGGGTTGCAGAGAAAAAGAAATATGCTGGCAGAAAAATCCAATTGAGTGATTAAACAGCTCTTCATTTTCTGGCTTTATTTTTATGCTAACTAATTTGTTCTCTGAAAAGTGTCCACAAAGCCAAGTATCTGATTAACATATTTGTAGTGATGGTTTTTCACCTATTACTAAATTAAACTTGCTTCATTGGAAAGGCAGCAAGATGCATCCTCATTTCAATATCTACTGAAATAATACAGGTTGACACCAGGAAACATTAACGCCACTGCATCCTTGCTGCTTTCTCGTGTGGAAGTCTGTTTAATGTGAAAACAAGGTGATATCTAATTAGCACACAGGTAAGGAATTAAGAAAATCTTTATTTAAGGGTGAAGATGTTTCTCACAAAATCGTTGCCCCAATGCATCATTGAAATTCAAGCTGGAAAGATGATTTTAATATATCACTTGTACATTTTGTATTGCTCTTCTGGTGACAATGTAGTTTGTTTTTGTCAATTACCATTTTAATAATCGGGTAAAGAAAATTAATTGGATTTTTGAAAGAAAACAATACTGTCAATATACTATTAAAAAAAATTAAAATGGTAAAAGTTATTGTACTTTAAGTAAAAATAAAAGCTAAAATATCAATCCCAGTTTTGGATTACTTTAATGAACAAAAAAAATGCATATAGCAAAGGATAGTTTCAATCTGCCTACCTCTGGGTTATGGGCCCAGCATGCTTCCAGTGCAGTACTCTGCTGCACATGTAAGTGCAAGAGATCCTGAAGCACTCACTCATCATGCGAAAGTACCAATGTGTTTCTTCATTGGTTGCTGGAAGAAACATCTTACAAAAACTCTCCAGATTATTGACTTTTTAAAGTTTTTCTAGGAAACGTTCTAGATGAATGCTTATTAGTCTTTGTCAGTATGTACTTTTTGCAAAGTGTCTCTGTGGCGCAATCGGTTAGTGTGTTCAGCTATTAATCAAAAGGTTGGTGGTTCAATCCCACCCAGGGACGTAATTGACCTTGTGATCAGATTTTGGTGATATTTAAGTAGACAAGTCAAAATTTCGAAAACCCCTGTTATGGTGTAGGGTACCTGGCCTTCTCTGATGTAATCAGAGTTAGATTTGATTCAGTGATTTTATAAAAACAGCTAGGAAGCACAATTTAGCAGTGGGTTGCAGAGAAAAAGAAATATGCTGGCAAAAAAATCCAATTGACTGATTAAACAGCTCTTCATTTTCTGGCTTTATTTTTATGCTAACAAATTTGTTCTCTGAAAAGTGTCCACAAAGCCAAGTATCTGATTAACATCTTTGTAGGGATGGTTTTTCACCTATTACTAAATTAAACTTGCTTCATTGGAAAGGCAGCAAGATGCATCCTCATTTCAATATCTACTGAAATAATACAGGTTGACACCAGGAAACATTAACGCCACTGCATCCTTGCTGCTTTCTCATGTGGAAGTCTGTTTAATGTGAAAACAAGGTGATATCTAATTAGCACACAGGTAAGGAATTTAGAAAATCTTTATTTAAGGGTGAAGATGTTTCTCACAAAATCGTTGCCCCAATGCATCATTGAAATTCAAGCTGGAAAGATGATTTTAATATATCACTTGTACATTTTGTATTGCTCTTCTGGTGACAATGTAGTTTGCTTTTGTCAATTACCATTTTAATAATCGGGTAAAGAAAATTAATTGGATTTTTGAAAGAAAACAATACTGTCAATATACTATTAAAGCAAATTAAAATGGTAAAAGTTATTGTACTTTAAGTAAAAATAAAAGAGCAAAAATATCAATCCCAGTTTTGGATTACTTTAATGAACAAAAAAAAAATGCATATAGCAGAGGATAGTTTCAATCTGCCTACCTCTGGGTTATGGACCCAGCATGCTTCCATTACAGTACTCTGCTGCACATGTAAGTGCAAGAGATCCTGAAGCACTCACTCATCATGGGAAAGTACCAATGTGTTTCTTCATTGGTTGCTGGAAGAAACATCTTACAAAAACTCTCCAGATTATTGACTTTTTAAAGTTTTTCTAGGAAACGTTCTAGATGAATGCTTATTAGTCTTTGTCAGTATGGACTTTTTGCAAAGTGTCTCTGTGGCGCAATCGGTTAGTGTGTTCAGCTATTAGTCAAAAGGTTGGTGGTTCAATCCCACCCAGGGACGTAATTGACCTTGTGATCAGATTTTGGTGATATTTAAGTAGACAAGTCAAAATTGCAAACCCCCTCTTATGGTGTAGGGTACCTGGCCTTCTCTGATGTAATCAGAGTTAGATTTGATTAAGTGATTTTATAAAAAATCAGCTAGGAAGCACAATTTAGCAGTGGGTTGCAGAGAAAAAGAAAAATGCTGGCAGAAAAATCCAATTGAGTGATTAAACAGCTCTTCATTTTCTGGCTTTATTTTTATGATAACAAATTTGTTCTCTGAAAAGTGTCCACAAAGCCAAGTATCTGATTAACATCTTTGTAGGGATGGTTTTTCACCTATTACTAAATTAAACTTGCTTCATTGGAAAGGCAGCAAGATGCATCCTCATTTCAATATCTACGGAAATAATACAGGTTGACACCAGGAAACATTAACGCCACTGCATCTTTGCTGTTTTCTCATGTGGAAGTCTGTTTAATGTGAAAACAAGGTGATATCTAATTAGCACACAGGTAAGGAATTAAGAAAATCTTTATTTAAGGGTGAAGATGTTTCTCACAAAATCGTTGCCCCAATGCATCATTGAAATTCAAGCTGGAAAGATGATTTTAATATATCACTTGTACATTTTGTATTGCTCTTCTGGTGACAATGTAGTTTGTTTTTGTCAATTACCATTTTAATAATAGGGTAAAGAAAATTAATTGGATTTTTGAAAGAAAACAATACTGTCAATATACTATTAAAACAAATTAAAATGGTAAAAGTTATTGTACTTTAAGTAAAAATAAAAGAGCAAAAATATCAATCCCAGTTTTGGATTACTTTAATTAACAAAAAAAATGCATATAGCAGAGGATAGTTTCAATCTGCCTACCTCTGGGTTATGGACCCAGCATGCTTCCATTACAGTACTCTGCTGCACATGTAAGTGCAAGAGATCCTGAAGCACTCACTCATCATGGGAAAGTACCAATGTGTTTCTTCATTGGTTGATGGAAGAAACATCTTACAAAAACTCTCCACATTATTGACTTTTTAAAATGTTTCTAGGAATCGTTCTAGATGAATGCTTATTAGCCTTTGTCAGTATATAGTTTTGCAAAGTGTCGCTGTGGCGCAATCAGTTAGTGTGTAAGGTTATTAACCAAAAGGTTGGTGGTTCAATCCCACCCAGGGACTTAATTGACCTTGTTATCAGATTTTGGTGATCTTTAAGTAGACAAGTCAAAATTTCAAACCCCCTGTTATGGTGTAGGGTACCTGGCCTTCTCTGATGTAATCAGAGTTAGATTTGATTCAGTGATTTTATAAAAACAGCTAGGAAGCACAATTTAGCAGTGGGTTGCAGAGAAAAAGAAATATGCTGACAGAAAAATCCAATTGAGTGATTAAACAGCTCTTCATTTTCTGGCTTTATTTTTATGCTAACTAATTTGTTCTCTGAAAAGTATCCACAAAGCCAAGTATCTGATTAACATATTTGTAGTGATGGTTTTTCACCTATTACTAAATTAAACTTGCTTCATTGGAAAGGCAGCAAGATGCATCCTCATTTCAATATCTACTGAAATAATACAGGTTGACACCAGGAAACATTAACGCCACTGTATCCTTGCTGCTTTCTCATGTGGAAGTCTGTTTAATGTGAAAACAAGGTGATATCTAATTAGCACACAGGTAAGGAATTAAGAAAATCTTTATTTAAGGGTGAAGATGTTTCTCACAAAATCGTTGCCCCAATGCATCATTGAAATTCAAGCTGGAAAGATGATTTTAATATATCACTTGTACATTTTGTATTGCTCTTCTGGTGACAATGTAGTTTGTTTTTGTCAATTACCATTTTAATAATCGGGGTAAAGAAAATTAATTGGATTTTTGAAAGAAAACAATACTGTCAATATACTATTAAAACAAATTAAAATGGTAAAAGTTATTGTACTTTAAGTAAAAATAAAAGCTAAAATATCAATCCCAGTTTTGGATTACTTTAATGAACAAAAAAAAATGCATATAGCAAAGGATAGTTTCAATCTGCCTACCTCTGGGTTATGGGCCCAGCATGCTTCCAGTGCAGTACTCTGCTGCACATGTAAGTGCAAGAGATCCTGAAGCACTCACTCATCATGCGAAAGTACCAATGTGTTTCTTCATTGGTTGCTGGAAGAAACATCTTACAAAAACTCTCCAGATTATTGACTTTTTAAAGTTTTTCTAGGAAACGTTCTAGATGAATGCTTATTAGTCTTTGTCAGTATGTACTTTTTGCAAAGTGTCTCTGTGGCGCAATCGGTTAGTGTGTTCAGCTATTAATCAAAAGGTTGGTGGTTCAATCCCACCCAGGGACGTAATTGACCTTGTGATCAGATTTTGGTGATATTTAAGTAGACAAGTCAAAATTTCGAAAACCCCTGTTATGGTGTAGGGTACCTGGCCTTCTCTGATGTAATCAGAGTTAGATTTGATTCAGTGATTTTATAAAAACAGCTAGGAAGCACAATTTAGCAGTGGGTTGCAGAGAAAAAGAAATATGCTGGCAAAAAAATCCAATTGACTGATTAAACAGCTCTTCATTTTCTGGCTTTATTTTTATGCTAACAAATTTGTTCTCTGAAAAGTGTCCACAAAGCCAAGTATCTGATTAACATCTTTGTAGGGATGGTTTTTCACCTATTACTAAATTAAACTTGCTTCATTGGAAAGGCAGCAAGATGCATCCTCATTTCAATATCTACTGAAATAATACAGGTTGACACCAGGAAACATTAACGCCACTGCATCCTTGCTGCTTTCTCATGTGGAAGTCTGTTTAATGTGAAAACAAGGTGATATCTAATTAGCACACAGGTAAGGAAATAAGAAAATCTTTATTTAAGGGTGAAGATGTTTCTCACAAAAACGTTGCCCCAATGCATCATTGAAATTCAAGCTGGAAAGATGATTTTAATATATCACTTGTACATTTTGTATTGCTCTTCTGGTGACAATGTAGTTTGCTTTTGTCAATTACCATTTTAATAATCGGGTAAAGAAAATTAATTGGATTTTTGAAAGAAAACAATACTGTCAATATACTATTAAAACAAATTAAAATGGTAAAAGTTATTGTACTTTAAGTAAAAATAAAAGAGCAAAAATATCAATCCCAGTTTTGGATTACTTTAATTAACAAAAAAAAATGCATATAGCAGAGGATAGTTTCAATCTGCCTACCTCTGGGTTATGGACCCAGCATGCTTCCATTACAGTACTCTGCTGCACATGTAAGTGCAAGAGATCCTGAAGCACTCACTCATCATGGGAAAGTACCAATGTGTTTCTTCATTGGTTGATGGAAGAAACATCATACAAAAACTCTCCACATTATTGACTTTTTAAAATGTTTCTAGGAATCGTTCTAGATGAATGCTTATTAGCCTTTGTCAGTATGTACTTTTGCAAAGTGTCGCGGTGGCGCAATCAGTTAGTGTGTAAGGCTATTAACCAAAAGGTTGGTGGTTCAATCCCACCCAGGGACTTAATTGACCTTGTTATCAGATTTTGGTGATCTTTAAGTAGACAAGTCAAAATTTCAAACCCCCTGTTATGTTGTAGGGTACCTGGCCTTCTCTGATGTAATCAGAGTTAGATTTGATTCAGTGATTTTATAAAAACAGCTAGGAAGCACAATTTAGCAGTGGGTTGCAGAGAAAAAGAAAAATGCTGGCAGAAAAATCCAATTGAGTGATTAAACAGCTCTTCATTTTCTGGCTTTATTTTTATGCTAACTAATTTGTTCTCTGAAAAGTGTCCACAAAGCCAAGTATCTGATTAACATATTTGTAGGGATGGTTTTTCACCTATTACTAAATTAAACTTGCTTCATTGGAAAGGCAGCAAGATGCATCCTCATTTCAATATCTACTGAAATAATACAGGTTGACACCAGGAAACATTAACGCCACTGCATCCTTGCTGCTTTCTCATGTGGAAGTCTGTTTAATGTGAAAACAAGGTGATATCTAATTAGCACACAGGTAAGGAATTAAGAAAATCTTTATTTAAGGGTGAAGATGTTTCTCACAAAATCGTTGCCCCAATGCATCATTGAAATTCAAGCTGGAAAGATGATTTTAATATATCACTTGTACATTTTGTATTGCTCTTCTGGTGACAATGTAGTTTGTTTTTGTCAATTACCATTTTAATAATAGGGTAAAGAAAATTAAGTGGATTTTTGAAAGAAAACAATACTGTCAATATACTATTAAAACAAATTAAAATGGTAAAAGTTATTGTACTTTAAGTAAAAATAAAAGAGCAAAAATATCAATCCCAGTTTTGGATTACTTTAATTAACAAAAAAAATGCATATAGCAGAGGATAGTTTCAATCTGCCTACCTCTGGGTTATGGACCCAGCATGCTTCCATTACAGTACTCTGCTGCACATGTAAGTGCAAGAGATCCTGAAGCACTCACTCATCATGGGAAAGTACCAATGTGTTTCTTCATTGGTTGATGGAAGAAACATCTTACAAAAACTCTCCACATTATTGACTTTTTAAAATGTTTCTAGGAATCGTTCTAGATGAATGCTTATTAGCCTTTGTCAGTATATAGTTTTGCAAAGTGTCGCTGTGGCGCAATCAGTTAGTGTGTAAGGTTATTAACCAAAAGGTTGGTGGTTCAATCCCACCCAGGGACTTAATTGACCTTGTTATCAGATTTTGGTGATCTTTAAGTAGACAAGTCAAAATTTCAAACCCCCTGTTATGGTGTAGGGTACCTGGCCTTCTCTGATGTAATCAGAGTTAGATTTGATTCAGTGATTTTATAAAAACAGCTAGGAAGCACAATTTAGCAGTGGGTTGCAGAGAAAAAGAAATATGCTGACAGAAAAATCCAATTGAGTGATTAAACAGCTCTTCATTTTCTGGCTTTATTTTTATGCTAACTAATTTGTTCTCTGAAAAGTATCCACAAAGCCAAGTATCTGATTAACATATTTGTAGTGATGGTTTTTCACCTATTACTAAATTAAACTTGCTTCATTGGAAAGGCAGCAAGATGCATCCTCATTTCAATATCTACTGAAATAATACAGGTTGACACCAGGAAACATTAACGCCACTGCATCCTTGCTGCTTTCTCATGTGGAAGTCTGTTTAATGTGAAAACAAGGTGATATCTAATTAGCACACAGGTAAGGAATTAAGAAAATCTTTATTTAAGGGTGAAGATGTTTCTCACAAAATCGTTGCCCCAATGCATCATTGAAATTCAAGCTGGAAAGATGATTTTAATATATCACTTGTACATTTTGTATTGCTCTTCTGGTGACAATGTAGTTTGTTTTTGTCAATTACCATTTTAATAATCGGGGTAAAGAAAATTAATTGGATTTTTGAAAGAAAACAATACTGTCAATATACTATTAAAACAAATTAAAATGGTAAAAGTTATTGTACTTTAAGTAAAAATAAAAGCTAAAATATCAATCCCAGTTTTGGATTACTTTAATGAACAAAAAAAAATGCATATAGCAAAGGATAGTTTCAATCTGCCTACCTCTGGGTTATGGGCCCAGCATGCTTCCAGTGCAGTACTCTGCTGCACATGTAAGTGCAAGAGATCCTGAAGCACTCACTCATCATGCGAAAGTACCAATGTGTTTCTTCATTGGTTGCTGGAAGAAACATCTTACAAAAACTCTCCAGATTATTGACTTTTTAAAGTTTTTCTAGGAAACGTTCTAGATGAATGCTTATTAGTCTTTGTCAGTATGTACTTTTTGCAAAGTGTCTCTGTGGCGCAATCGGTTAGTGTGTTCAGCTATTAATCAAAAGGTTGGTGGTTCAATCCCACCCAGGGACGTAATTGACCTTGTGATCAGATTTTGGTGATATTTAAGTAGACAAGTCAAAATTTCGAAAACCCCTGTTATGGTGTAGGGTACCTGGCCTTCTCTGATGTAATCAGAGTTAGATTTGATTCAGTGATTTTATAAAAACAGCTAGGAAGCACAATTTAGCAGTGGGTTGCAGAGAAAAAGAAATATGCTGGCAAAAAAATCCAATTGACTGATTAAACAGCTCTTCATTTTCTGGCTTTATTTTTATGCTAACAAATTTGTTCTCTGAAAAGTGTCCACAAAGCCAAGTATCTGATTAACATCTTTGTAGGGATGGTTTTTCACCTATTACTAAATTAAACTTGCTTCATTGGAAAGGCAGCAAGATGCATCCTCATTTCAATATCTACTGAAATAATACAGGTTGACACCAGGAAACATTAACGCCACTGCATCCTTGCTGCTTTCTCATGTGGAAGTCTGTTTAATGTGAAAACAAGGTGATATCTAATTAGCACACAGGTAAGGAAATAAGAAAATCTTTATTTAAGGGTGAAGATGTTTCTCACAAAAACGTTGCCCCAATGCATCATTGAAATTCAAGCTGGAAAGATGATTTTAATATATCACTTGTACATTTTGTATTGCTCTTCTGGTGACAATGTAGTTTGCTTTTGTCAATTACCATTTTAATAATCGGGTAAAGAAAATTAATTGGATTTTTGAAAGAAAACAATACTGTCAATATACTATTAAAACAAATTAAAATGGTAAAAGTTATTGTACTTTAAGTAAAAATAAAAGAGCAAAAATATCAATCCCAGTTTTGGATTACTTTAATTAACAAAAAAAAATGCATATAGCAGAGGATAGTTTCAATCTGCCTACCTCTGGGTTATGGACCCAGCATGCTTCCATTACAGTACTCTGCTGCACATGTAAGTGCAAGAGATCCTGAAGCACTCACTCATCATGGGAAAGTACCAATGTGTTTCTTCATTGGTTGATGGAAGAAACATCATACAAAAACTCTCCACATTATTGACTTTTTAAAATGTTTCTAGGAATCGTTCTAGATGAATGCTTATTAGCCTTTGTCAGTATGTACTTTTGCAAAGTGTCGCGGTGGCGCAATCAGTTAGTGTGTAAGGCTATTAACCAAAAGGTTGGTGGTTCAATCCCACCCAGGGACTTAATTGACCTTGTTATCAGATTTTGGTGATCTTTAAGTAGACAAGTCAAAATTTCAAACCCCCTGTTATGTTGTAGGGTACCTGGCCTTCTCTGATGTAATCAGAGTTAGATTTGATTCAGTGATTTTATAAAAACAGCTAGGAAGCACAATTTAGCAGTGGGTTGCAGAGAAAAAGAAAAATGCTGGCAGAAAAATCCAATTGAGTGATTAAACAGCTCTTCATTTTCTGGCTTTATTTTTATGCTAACTAATTTGTTCTCTGAAAAGTGTCCACAAAGCCAAGTATCTGATTAACATATTTGTAGGGATGGTTTTTCACCTATTACTAAATTAAACTTGCTTCATTGGAAAGGCAGCAAGATGCATCCTCATTTCAATATCTACTGAAATAATACAGGTTGACACCAGGAAACATTAACGCCACTGCATCCTTGCTGCTTTCTCATGTGGAAGTCTGTTTAATGTGAAAACAAGGTGATATCTAATTAGCACACAGGTAAGGAATTAAGAAAATCTTTATTTAAGGGTGAAGATGTTTCTCACAAAATCGTTGCCCCAATGCATCATTGAAATTCAAGCTGGAAAGATGATTTTAATATATCACTTGTACATTTTGTATTGCTCTTCTGGTGACAATGTAGTTTGTTTTTGTCAATTACCATTTTAATAATAGGGTAAAGAAAATTAAGTGGATTTTTGAAAGAAAACAATACTGTCAATATACTATTAAAACAAATTAAAATGGTAAAAGTTATTGTACTTTAAGTAAAAATAAAAGCTAAAATATCAATCCCAGTTTTGGATTACTTTAATGAACAAAAAAAAATGCATATAGCAAAGGATAGTTTCAATCTGCCTACCTCTGGGTTATGGACCCAGCATGCTTCCATTGCAGTACTCTGCTGCACATGTAAGTGCAAGAGATCCTGAAGCACTCACTCATCATGCGAAAGTACCAATGTGTTTCTTCATTGGTTGCTGGAAGAAACATCTTACAAACACTCTCCAGATTATTGACTTTTTAAAGTTTTTCTAGGAAACGTTCTAGATGAATGCTTATTAGTCTTTGTCAGTATATACTTTTTGCAAAGTGTCTCTGTGGCGCAATCGGTTAGTGTGTTCAGCTATTAATCAAAAGGTTGGTGGTTCAATCCCACCCAGTGATGTAATTGACCTTGTGATCAGATTTTGGTGATATTTAAGTAGACAAGTCAAAATTGCAAACCCCCTCTTATGGTGTAGGGTACCTGGCCTTCTCTGATGTAATCAGAGTTAGATTTGATTCAGTGATTTTATAAAAACAGCTAGGAAGCACAATTTAGCAGTGGGTTGCAGAGAAAAAGAAATATGCTGGCAGAAAAATCCAATTGAATGATTAAACAGCTCTTCATTTTCTGGCTTTATTTTTATGCTAACTAATTTGTTCTCTGAAAAGTGTCCACAAAGCCAAGTATCTGATTAACATATTTGTAGTGATGGTTTTTCACCTATTACTAAATTAAACTTGCTTCATTGGAAAGGCAGCAAGATGCATCCTCATTTCAATATCTACTGAAATAATACAGGTTGACACCAGGAAACATTAACGCCACTGCATCCTTGCTGCTTTCTCATGTGGAAGTCTGTTTAATGTGAAAACAAGGTGATATCTAATTAGCACACAGGTAAGGAATTAAGAAAATCTTTATTTAAGGGTGAAGATGTTTCTCACAAAATCGTTGCCCCAATGCATCATTGAAATTCAAGCTGGAAAGATGATTTTAATATATCACTTGTACATTTTGTATTGCTCTTCTGGTGACAATGTAGTTTGTTTTTGTCAATTACCATTTTAATAATCGGGTAAAGAAAATTAATTGGATTTTTGAAAGAAAACAATACTGTCAATATGCTATTAGAAAAAATTAAAATGGTAAAAGTTATTTTACTTTAAGTAAAAATAAAAGCTAAAATATCAATCCCAGTTTTGGATTACTTTAATGAACAAAAAAAAAATGCATATAGCAAAGGATAGTTTCAATCTGCCTACCTCTGGGTTATGGGCCCAGCATGCTTCCAGTGCAGTACTCTGCTGCACATGTAAGTGCAAGAGATCCTGAAGCACTCACTCATCATGCGAAAGTACCAATGTGTTTCTTCATTGGTTGCTGGAAGAAACATCTTACAAAAACTCTCCAGATTATTGACTTTTTAAAGTTTTTCTAGGAAACGTTCTAGATGAATGCTTATTAGTCTTTGTCAGTATGTACTTTTTGCAAAGTGTCTCTGTGGCGCAATCGGTTAGTGTGTTCAGCTATTAATCAAAAGGTTGGTGGTTCAATCCCACCCAGGGACGTAATTGACCTTGTGATCAGATTTTGGTGATATTTAAGTAGACAAGTCAAAATTTCGAAAACCCCTGTTATGGTGTAGGGTACCTGGCCTTCTCTGATGTAATCAGAGTTAGATTTGATTCAGTGATTTTATAAAAACAGCTAGGAAGCACAATTTAGCAGTGGGTTGCAGAGAAAAAGAAATATGCTGGCAAAAAAATCCAATTGACTGATTAAACAGCTCTTCATTTTCTGGCTTTATTTTTATGCTAACAAATTTGTTCTCTGAAAAGTGTCCACAAAGCCAAGTATCTGATTAACATCTTTGTAGGGATGGTTTTTCACCTATTACTAAATTAAACTTGCTTCATTGGAAAGGCAGCAAGATGCATCCTCATTTCAATATCTACTGAAATAATACAGGTTGACACCAGGAAACATTAACGCCACTGCATCCTTGCTGCTTTCTCATGTGGAAGTCTGTTTAATGTGAAAACAAGGTGATATCTAATTAGCACACAGGTAAGGAATTAAGAAAATCTTTATTTAAGGGTGAAGATGTTTCTCACAAAATCGTTGCCCCAATGCATCATTGAAATTCAAGCTGGAAAGATGATTTTAATATATCACTTGTACATTTTGTATTGCTCTTCTGGTGACAATGTAGTTTGCTTTTGTCAATTACCATTTTAATAATCGGGTAAAGAAAATTAATTGGATTTTTGAAAGAAAACAATACTGTCAATATACTATTAAAACAAATTAAAATGGTAAAAGTTATTGTACTTTAAGTAAAAATAAAAGAGCAAAAATATCAATCCCAGTTTTGGATTACTTTAATTAACAAAAAAAAATGCATATAGCAGAGGATAGTTTCAATCTGCCTACCTCTGGGTTATGGACCCAGCATGCTTCCATTACAGTACTCTGCTGCACATGTAAGTGCAAGAGATCCTGAAGCACTCACTCATCATGGGAAAGTACCAATGTGTTTCTTCATTGGTTGATGGAAGAAACATCATACAAAAACTCTCCACATTATTGACTTTTTAAAATGTTTCTAGGAATCGTTCTAGATGAATGCTTATTAGCCTTTGTCAGTATGTACTTTTGCAAAGTGTCGCGGTGGCGCAATCAGTTAGTGTGTAAGGCTATTAACCAAAAGGTTGGTGGTTCAATCCCACCCAGGGACTTAATTGACCTTGTTATCAGATTTTGGTGATCTTTAAGTAGACAAGTCAAAATTTCAAACCCCCTGTTATGTTGTAGGGTACCTGGCCTTCTCTGATGTAATCAGAGTTAGATTTGATTCAGTGATTTTATAAAAACAGCTAGGAAGCACAATTTAGCAGTGGGTTGCAGAGAAAAAGAAAAATGCTGGCAGAAAAATCCAATTGAGTGATTAAACAGCTCTTCATTTTCTGGCTTTATTTTTATGCTAACTAATTTGTTCTCTGAAAAGTGTCCACAAAGCCAAGTATCTGATTAACATATTTGTAGGGATGGTTTTTCACCTATTACTAAATTAAACTTGCTTCATTGGAAAGGCAGCAAGATGCATCCTCATTTCAATATCTACTGAAATAATACAGGTTGACACCAGGAAACATTAACGCCACTGCATCCTTGCTGCTTTCTCATGTGGAAGTCTGTTTAATGTGAAAACAAGGTGATATCTAATTAGCACACAGGTAAGGAATTAAGAAAATCTTTATTTAAGGGTGAAGATGTTTCTCACAAAATCGTTGCCCCAATGCATCATTGAAATTCAAGCTGGAAAGATGATTTTAATATATCACTTGTACATTTTGTATTGCTCTTCTGGTGACAATGTAGTTTGTTTTTGTCAATTACCATTTTAATAATAGGGTAAAGAAAATTAAGTGGATTTTTGAAAGAAAACAATACTGTCAATATACTATTAAAACAAATTAAAATGGTAAAAGTTATTGTACTTTAAGTAAAAATAAAAGCTAAAATATCAATCCCAGTTTTGGATTACTTTAATGAACAAAAAAAAATGCATATAGCAAAGGATAGTTTCAATCTGCCTACCTCTGGGTTATGGACCCAGCATGCTTCCATTGCAGTACTCTGCTGCACATGTAAGTGCAAGAGATCCTGAAGCACTCACTCATCATGCGAAAGTACCAATGTGTTTCTTCATTGGTTGCTGGAAGAAACATCTTACAAACACTCTCCAGATTATTGACTTTTTAAAGTTTTTCTAGGAAACGTTCTAGATGAATGCTTATTAGTCTTTGTCAGTATATAATTTTTGCAAAGTGTCTCTGTGGCGCAATCGGTTAGTGTGTTCAGCTATTAATCAAAAGGTTGGTGGTTCAATCCCACCCAGTGACGTAATTGACCTTGTGATCAGATTTTGGTGATATTTAAGTAGACAAGTCAAAATTGCAAACCCCCTCTTATGGTGTAGGGTACCTGGCCTTCTCTGATGTAATCAGAGTTAGATTTGATTCAGTGATTTTATAAAAACAGCTAGGAAGCACAATTTAGCAGTGGGTTGCAGAGAAAAAGAAATATGCTGGCAGAAAAATCCAATTGAATGATTAAACAGCTCTTCATTTTCTGGCTTTATTTTTATGCTAACTAATTTGTTCTCTGAAAAGTGTCCACAAAGCCAAGTATCTGATTAACATATTTGTAGTGATGGTTTTTCACCTATTACTAAATTAAACTTGCTTCATTGGAAAGGCAGCAAGATGCATCCTCATTTCAATATCTACTGAAATAATACAGGTTGACACCAGGAAACATTAACGCCACTGCATCCTTGCTGCTTTCTCATGTGGAAGTCTGTTTAATGTGAAAACAAGGTGATATCTAATTAGCACACAGGTAAGGAATTAAGAAAATCTTTATTTAAGGGTGAAGATGTTTCTCACAAAATCGTTGCCCCAATGCATCATTGAAATTCAAGCTGGAAAGATGATTTTAATATATCACTTGTACATTTTGTATTGCTCTTCTGGTGACAATGTAGTTTGTTTTTGTCAATTACCATTTTAATAATCGGGTAAAGAAAATTAATTGGATTTTTGAAAGAAAACAATACTGTCAATATGCTATTAGAAAAAATTAAAATGGTAAAAGTTATTTTACTTTAAGTAAAAATAAAAGCTAAAATATCAATCCCAGTTTTGGATTACTTTAATGAACAAAAAAAAAATGCATATAGCAAAGGATAGTTTCAATCTGCCTACCTCTGGGTTATGGGCCCAGCATGCTTCCAGTGCAGTACTCTGCTGCACATGTAAGTGCAAGAGATCCTGAAGCACTCACTCATCATGCGAAAGTACCAATGTGTTTCTTCATTGGTTGCTGGAAGAAACATCTTACAAAAACTCTCCAGATTATTGACTTTTTAAAGTTTTTCTAGGAAACGTTCTAGATGAATGCTTATTAGTTTTTGTCAGTATGTACTTTTTGCAAAGTGTCTCTGTGGCGCAATCGGTTAGTGTGTTCAGCTATTAATCAAAAGGTTGGTGGTTCAATCCCACCCAGGGACGTAATTGACCTTGTGATCAGATTTTGGTGATATTTAAGTAGACAAGTCAAAATTTCGAAAACCCCTGTTATGGTGTAGGGTACCTGGCCTTCTCTGATGTAATCAGAGTTAGATTTGATTCAGTGATTTTATAAAAACAGCTAGGAAGCACAATTTAGCAGTGGGTTGCAGAGAAAAAGAAATATGCTGGCAAAAAAATCAAATTGACTGATTAAACAGCTCTTCATTTTCTGGCTTTATTTTTATGCTAACAAATTTGTTCTCTGAAAAGTGTCCACAAAGCCAAGTATCTGATTAACATCTTTGTAGGGATGGTTTTTCACCTATTACTAAATTAAACTTGCTTCATTGGAAAGGCAGCAAGATGCATCCTCATTTCAATATCTACTGAAATAATACAGGTTGACACCAGGAAACATTAACGCCACTGCATCCTTGCTGCTTTCTCATGTGGAAGTCTGTTTAATGTGAAAACAAGGTGATATCTAATTAGCACACAGGTAAGGAATTAAGAAAATCTTTATTTAAGGGTGAAGATGTTTCTCACAAAATCGTTGCCCCAATGCATCATTGAAATTCAAGCTGGAAAGATGATTTTAATATATCACTTGTACATTTTGTATTGCTCTTCTGGTGACAATGTAGTTTGCTTTTGTCAATTACCATTTTAATAATCGGGTAAAGAAAATTAATTGGATTTTTGAAAGAAAACAATACTGTCAATATACTATTAAAACAAATTAAAATGGTAAAAGTTATTGTACTTTAAGTAAAAATAAAAGAGCAAAAATATCAATCCCAGTTTTGGATTACTTTAATTAACAAAAAAAAATGCATATAGCAAAGGATAGTTTCAATCTGCCTACCTCTGGGTTATGGACCCAGCATGCTTCCATTACAGTACTCTGCTGCACATGTAAGTGCAAGAGATCCTGAAGCACTCACTCATCATGGGAAAGTACCAATGTGTTTCTTCATTGGTTGCTGGAAGAAACATCTTACAAAAACTCTCCACATTATTGACTTTTTAAAATGTTTCTAGGAATCGTTCTAGATGAATGCTTATTAGCCTTTGTCAGTATATAGTTTTGCAAAGTGTCGCTGTGGCGCAATCAGTTAGTGTGTAAGGCTATTAACCAAAAGGTTGGTGGTTCAATCCCACCCAGGGACTTAATTGACCTTGTTATCAGATTTTGGTGATCTTTAAGTAGACAAGTCAAAATTTCAAACCCCCTGTTATGGTGTAGGGTACCTGGCCTTCTCTGATGTAATCAGAGTTAGATTTGATTCAGTGATTTTATAAAAACAGCTAGGAAGCACAATTTAGCAGTGGGTTGCAGAGAAAAAGAAATATGCTGGCAGAAAAATCCAATTGAGTGATTAAACAGCTCTTCATTTTCTGGCTTTATTTTTATGCTAACTAATTTGTTCTCTGAAAAGTGTCCACAAAGCCAAGTATCTGATTAACATATTTGTAGTGATGGTTTTTCACCTATTACTAAATTAAACTTGCTTCATTGGAAAGGCAGCAAGATGCATCCTCATTTCAATATCTACTGAAATAATACAGGTTGACACCAGGAAACATTAACGCCACTGCATCCTTGCTGCTTTCTCATGTGGAAGTCTGTTTAATGTGAAAACAAGGTGATATCTAATTAGCACACAGGTAAGGAATTAAGAAAATCTTTATTTAAGGGTGAAGATGTTTCTCACAAAATCGTTGCCCCAATGCATCATTGAAATTCAAGCTGGAAAGATGATTTTAATATATCACTTGTACATTTTGTATTGCTCTTCTGGTGACAATGTAGTTTGTTTTTGTCAATTACCATTTTAATAATCGGGTAAAGAAAATTAATTGGATTTTTGAAAGAAAACAATACTGTCAATATACTATTAAAACAAATTAAAATGGTAAAAGTTATTGTACTTTAAGTAAAAATAAAAGCTAAAATATCAATCCCAGTTTTGGATTACTTTAATGAACAAAAAAAAAATGCATATAGCAAAGGATAGTTTCAATCTGCCTACCTCTGGGTTATGGGCCCAGCATGCTTCCAGTGCAGTACTCTGCTGCACATGTAAGTGCAAGAGATCCTGAAGCACTCACTCATCATGCGAAAGTACCAATGTGTTTCTTCATTGGTTGCTGGAAGAAACATCTTACAAAAACTCTCCAGATTATTGACTTTTTAAAGTTTTTCTAGGAAACGTTCTAGATGAATGCTTATTAGTCTTTGTCAGTATGCACTTTTTACAAAGTGTCTCTGTGGCGCAATCGGTTAGTGTGTTCAGCTATTAATCAAAAGGTTGGTGGTTCAATCCCACCCAGGGACGTAATTGACCTTGTGATCAGATTTTGGTGATATTTAAGTAGACAAGTCAAAATTTCGAAAACCCCTGTTATGGTGTAGGGTACCTGGCCTTCTCTGATGTAATCAGAGTTAGATTTGATTCAGTGATTTTATAAAAACAGCTAGGAAGCACAATTTAGCAGTGGGTTGCAGAGAAAAAGAAATATGCTGGCAAAAAAATCCAATTGACTGATTAAACAGCTCTTCATTTTCTGGCTTTATTTTTATGCTAACAAATTTGTTCTCTGAAAAGTGTCCACAAAGCCAAGTATCTGATTAACATCTTTGTAGGGATGGTTTTTCACCTATTACTAAATTAAACTTGCTTCATTGGAAAGGCAGCAAGATGCATCCTCATTTCAATATCTACTGAAATAATACAGGTTGACACCAGGAAACATTAACGCCACTGCATCCTTGCTGCTTTCTCATGTGGAAGTCTGTTTAATGTGAAAACAAGGTGATATCTAATTAGCACACAGGTAAGGAATTAAGAAAATCTTTATTTAAGGGTGAAGATGTTTCTCACAAAATCGTTGCCCCAATGCATCATTGAAATTCAAGCTGGAAAGATGATTTTAATATATCACTTGTACATTTTGTATTGCTCTTCTGGTGACAATGTAGTTTGCTTTTGTCAATTACCATTTTAATAATCGGGTAAAGAAAATTAATTGGATTTTTGAAAGAAAACAATACTGTCAATATACTATTAAAACAAATTAAAATGGTAAAAGTTATTGTACTTTAAGTAAAAATAAAAGAGCAAAAATATCAATCCCAGTTTTGGATTACTTTAATTAACAAAAAAAAAATGCATATAGCAGAGGATAGTTTCAATCTGCCTACCTCTGGGTTATGGACCCAGCATGCTTCCATTACAGTACTCTGCTGCACATGTAAGTGCAAGAGATCCTGAAGCACTCACTCATCATGGGAAAGTACCAATGTGTTTCTTCATTGGTTGATGGAAGAAACATCATACAAAAACTCTCCACATTATTGACTTTTTAAAATGTTTCTAGGAATCGTTCTAGATGAATGCTTATTAGCCTTTGTCAGTATGTACTTTTGCAAAGTGTCGCGGTGGCGCAATCAGTTAGTGTGTAAGGCTATTAACCAAAAGGTTGGTGGTTCAATCCCACCCAGGGACTTAATTGACCTTGTTATCAGATTTTGGTGATCTTTAAGTAGACAAGTCAAAATTTCAAACCCCCTGTTATGGTGTAGGGTACCTGGCCTTCTCTGATGTAATCAGAGTTAGATTTGATTCAGTGATTTTATAAAAACAGCTAGGAAGCACAATTTAGCAGTGGGTTGCAGAGAAAAAGAAAAATGCTGGCAGAAAAATCCAATTGAGTGATTAAACAGCTCTTCATTTTCTGGCTTTATTTTTATGCTAACTAATTTGTTCTCTGAAAAGTGTCCACAAAGCCAAGTATCTGATTAACATCTTTGTAGGGATGGTTTTTCACCTATTACTAAATTAAACTTGCTTCATTGGAAAGGCAGCAAGATGCATCCTCATTTCAATATCTACTGAAATAATACAGGTTGACACCAGGAAACATTAACGCCACTGCATCCTTGCTGCTTTCTCATGTGGAAGTCTGTTTAATGTGAAAACAAGGTGATATCTAATTAGCACACAGGTAAGGAATTAAGAAAATCTTTATTTAAGGGTGAAGATGTTTCTCACAAAATCGTTGCCCCAATGCATCATTGAAATTCAAGCTGGAAAGATGATTTTAATATATCACTTGTACATTTTGTATTGCTCTTCTGGTGACAATGTAGTTTGTTTTTGTCAATTACCATTTTAATAATAGGGTAAAGAAAATTAAGTGGATTTTTGAAAGAAAACAATACTGTCAATATACTATTAAAACAAATTAAAATGGTAAAAGTTATTGTACTTTAAGTAAAAATAAAAGCTAAAATATCAATCCCAGTTTGGGATTACTTTAATGAACAAAAAAAAATGCATATAGCAAAGGATAGTTTCAATCTGCCTACCTCTGGGTTATGGACCCAGCATGCTTCCATTGCAGTACTCTGCTGCACATGTAAGTGCAAGAGATCCTGAAGCACTCACTCATCATGCGAAAGTACCAATGTGTTTCTTCATTGGTTGCTGGAAGAAACATCTTACAAACACTCTCCAGATTATTGACTTTTTAAAGTTTTTCTAGGAAACGTTCTAGATGAATGCTTATTAGTCTTTGTCAGTATGTACTTTTTGCAAAGTGTCTCCGTGGCGCAATCGGTTAGTGTGTTCAGCTATTAATCAAAAGGTTGGTGGTTCAATCCCACCCAGGGACGTAATTGACCTTGTGATCAGATTTTGGTGATATTTAAGTAGACAAGTCAAAATTTCGAAAACCCCTGTTATGGTGTAGGGTACCTGGCCTTCTCTGATGTAATCAGAGTTAGATTTGATTCAGTGATTTTATAAAAACAGCTAGGAAGCACAATTTAGCAGTGGGTTGCAGAGAAAAAGAAATATGCTGGCAAAAAAATCCAATTGACTGATTAAACAGCTCTTCATTTTCTGGCTTTATTTTTATGCTAACAAATTTGTTCTCTGAAAAGTGTCCACAAAGCCAAGTATCTGATTAACATCTTTGTAGGGATGGTTTTTCACCTATTACTAAATTAAACTTGCTTCATTGGAAAGGCAGCAAGATGCATCCTCATTTCAATATCTACTTAAATAATAAAGGTTGACACCAGGAAACATTAACGCCACTGCATCCTTGCTGCTTTCTCATGTGGAAGTCTGTTTAATGTGAAAACAAGGTGATATCTAATTAGCACACAGGTAAGGAATTAAGAAAATCTTTATTTAAGGGTGAAGATGTTTCTCACAAAATCGTTGCCCCAATGCATCATTGAAATTCAAGCTGGAAAGATGATTTTAATATATCACTTGTACATTTTGTATTGCTCTTCTGGTGACAATGTAGTTTGCTTTTGTCAATTACCATTTTAATAATCGGGTAAAGAAAATTAATTGGATTTTTGAAAGAAAACAATACTGTCAATATACTATTAAAACAAATTAAAATGGTAAAAGTTATTGTACTTTAAGTAAAAATAAAAGAGCAAAAATATCAATCCCAGTTTTGGATTACTTTAATTAACAAAAAAAAAATGCATATAGCAGAGGATAGTTTCAATCTGCCTACCTCTGGGTTATGGACCCAGCATGCTTCCATTACAGTACTCTGCTGCACATGTAAGTGCAAGAGATCCTGAAGCACTCACTCATCATGGGAAAGTACCAATGTGTTTCTTCATTGGTTGATGGAAGAAACATCATACAAAAACTCTCCACATTATTGACTTTTTAAAATGTTTCTAGGAATCGTTCTAGATGAATGCTTATTAGCCTTTGTCAGTATGTACTTTTGCAAAGTGTAGCGGTGGCGCAATCAGTTAGTGTGTAAGGCTATTAACCAAAAGGTTGGTGGTTCAATCCCACCCAGGGACTTAATTGACCTTGTTATCAGATTTTGGTGATCTTTAAGTAGACAAGTCAAAATTTCAAACCCCCTGTTATGGTGTAGGGTACCTGGCCTTCTCTGATGTAATCAGAGTTAGATTTGATTCAGTGATTTTATAAAAACAGCTAGGAAGCACAATTTAGCAGTGGGTTGCAGAGAAAAAGAAAAATGCTGGCAGAAAAATCCAATTGAGTGATTAAACAGCTCTTCATTTTCTGGCTTTATTTTTATGCTAACTAATTTGTTCTCTGAAAAGTGTCCACAAAGCCAAGTATCTGATTAACATATTTGTAGGGATGGTTTTTCACCTATTACTAAATTAAACTTGCTTCATTGGAAAGGCAGCAAGATGCATCCTCATTTCAATATCTACTGAAATAATACAGGTTGACACCAGGAAACATTAACGCCACTGCATCCTTGCTGCTTTCTCATGTGGAAGTCTGTTTAATGTGAAAACAAGGTGATATCTAATTAGCACACAGGTAAGGAATTAAGAAAATCTTTATTTAAGGGTGAAGATGTTTCTCACAAAATCGTTGCCCCAATGCATCATTGAAATTCAAGCTGGAAAGATGATTTTAATATATCACTTGTACATTTTGTATTGCTCTTCTGGTGACAATGTAGTTTGTTTTTGTCAATTACCATTTTAATAATCGGGTAAAGAAAATTAATTGGATTTTTGAAAGAAAACAATACTGTCAATATACTATTAAAACAAATTAAAATGGTAAAAGTTATTGTACTTTAAGTAAAAATAAAAGCTAAAATATCAATCCCAGTTTTGGATTACTTTAATGAACAAAAAAAAAATGCATATAGCAAAGGATAGTTTCAATCTGCCTACCTCTGGGTTATGGGCCCAGCATGCTTCCAGTGCAGTACTCTGCTGCACATGTAAGTGCAAGAGATCCTGAAGCACTCACTCATCATGCGAAAGTACCAATGTGTTTCTTCATTGGTTGCTGGAAGAAACATCTTACAAAAACTCTCCAGATTATTGACTTTTTAAAGTTTTTCTAGGAAACGTTCTAGATGAATGCTTATTAGTCTTTGTCAGTATGTACTTTTTACAAAGTGTCTCTGTGGCGCAATCGGTTAGTGTGTTCAGCTATTAATCAAAAGGTTGGTGGTTCAATCCCACCCAGGGACGTAATTGACCTTGTGATCAGATTTTGGTGATATTTAAGTAGACAAGTCAAAATTTCGAAAACCCCTGTTATGGTGTAGGGTACCTGGCCTTCTCTGATGTAATCAGAGTTAGATTTGATTCAGTGATTTTATAAAAACAGCTAGGAAGCACAATTTAGCAGTGGGTTGCAGAGAAAAAGAAATATGCTGGCAAAAAAATCCAATTGACTGATTAAACAGCTCTTCATTTTCTGGCTTTATTTTTATGCTAACAAATTTGTTCTCTGAAAAGTGTCCACAAAGCCAAGTATCTGATTAACATCTTTGTAGGGATGGTTTTTCACCTATTACTAAATTAAACTTGCTTCATTGGAAAGGCAGCAAGATGCATCCTCATTTCAATATCTACTGAAATAATACAGGTTGACACCAGGAAACATTAACGCCACTGCATCCTTGCTGCTTTCTCATGTGGAAGTCTGTTTAATGTGAAAACAAGGTGATATCTAATTAGCACACAGGTAAGGAATTAAGAAAATCTTTATTTAAGGGTGAAGATGTTTCTCACAAAATCGTTGCCCCAATGCATCATTGAAATTCAAGCTGGAAAGATGATTTTAATATATCACTTGTACATTTTGTATTGCTCTTCTGGTGACAATGTAGTTTGCTTTTGTCAATTACCATTTTAATAATCGGGTAAAGAAAATTAATTGGATTTTTGAAAGAAAACAATACTGTCAATATACTATTAAAACAAATTAAAATGGTAAAAGTTATTGTACTTTAAGTAAAAATAAAAGAGCAAAAATATCAATCCCAGTTTTGGATTACTTTAATTAACAAAAAAAAAATGCATATAGCAGAGGATAGTTTCAATCTGCCTACCTCTGGGTTATGGACCCAGCATGCTTCCATTACAGTACTCTGCTGCACATGTAAGTGCAAGAGATCCTGAAGCACTCACTCATCATGGGAAAGTACCAATGTGTTTCTTCATTGGTTGATGGAAGAAACATCATACAAAAACTCTCCACATTATTGACTTTTTAAAATGTTTCTAGGAATCGTTCTAGATGAATGCTTATTAGCCTTTGTCAGTATGTACTTTTGCAAAGTGTCGCGGTGGCGCAATCAGTTAGTGTGTAAGGCTATTAACCAAAAGGTTGGTGGTTCAATCCCACCCAGGGACTTAATTGACCTTGTTATCAGATTTTGGTGATCTTTAAGTAGACAAGTCAAAATTTCAAACCCCCTGTTATGGTGTAGGGTACCTGGCCTTCTCTGATGTAATCAGAGTTAGATTTGATTCAGTGATTTTATAAAAACAGCTAGGAAGCACAATTTAGCAGTGGGTTGCAGAGAAAAAGAAAAATGCTGGCAGAAAAATCCAATTGAGTGATTAAACAGCTCTTCATTTTCTGGCTTTATTTTTATGCTAACTAATTTGTTCTCTGAAAAGTGTCCACAAAGCCAAGTATCTGATTAACATCTTTGTAGGGATGGTTTTTCACCTATTACTAAATTAAACTTGCTTCATTGGAAAGGCAGCAAGATGTATCCTCATTTCAATATCTACTGAAATAATACAGGTTGACACCAGGAAACATTAACGCCACTGCATCCTTGCTGCTTTCTCATGTGGAAGTCTGTTTAATGTGAAAACAAGGTGATATCTAATTAGCACACAGGTAAGGAATTAAGAAAATCTTTATTTAAGGGTGAAGATGTTTCTCACAAAATCGTTGCCCCAATGCATCATTGAAATTCAAGCTGGAAAGATGATTTTAATATATCACTTGTACATTTTGTATTGCTCTTCTGGTGACAATGTAGTTTGTTTTTGTCAATTACCATTTTAAAAATAGGGTAAAGAAAATTAAGTGGATTTTTGAAAGAAAACAATACTGTCAATATACTATTAAAACAAATTAAAATGGTAAAAGTTATTGTACTTTAAGTAAAAATAAAAGCTAAAATATCAATCCCAGTTTGGGATTACTTTAATGAACAAAAAAAAATGCATATAGCAAAGGATAGTTTCAATCTGCCTACCTCTGGGTTATGGACCCAGCATGCTTCCATTGCAGTACTCTGCTGCACATGTAAGTGCAAGAGATCCTGAAGCACTCACTCATCATGCGAAAGTACCAATGTGTTTCTTCATTGGTTGCTGGAAGAAACATCTTACAAACACTCTCCAGATTATTGACTTTTTAAAGTTTTTCTAGGAAACGTTCTAGATGAATGCTTATTAGTCTTTGTCAGTATGTACTTTTTGCAAAGTGTCTCCGTGGCGCAATCGGTTAGTGTGTTCAGCTATTAATCAAAAGGTTGGTGGTTCAATCCCACCCAGGGACGTAATTGACCTTGTGATCAGATTTTGGTGATATTTAAGTAGACAAGTCAAAATTTCGAAAACCCCTGTTATGGTGTAGGGTACCTGGCCTTCTCTGATGTAATCAGAGTTAGATTTGATTCAGTGATTTTATAAAAACAGCTAGGAAGCACAATTTAGCAGTGGGTTGCAGAGAAAAAGAAATATGCTGGCAAAAAAATCCAATTGACTGATTAAACAGCTCTTCATTTTCTGGCTTTATTTTTATGCTAACAAATTTGTTCTCTGAAAAGTGTCCACAAAGCCAAGTATCTGATTAACATCTTTGTAGGGATGGTTTTTCACCTATTACTAAATTAAACTTGCTTCATTGGAAAGGCAGCAAGATGCATCCTCATTTCAATATCTACTTAAATAATAAAGGTTGACACCAGGAAACATTAACGCCACTGCATCCTTGCTGCTTTCTCATGTGGAAGTCTGTTTAATGTGAAAACAAGGTGATATCTAATTAGCACACAGGTAAGGAATTAAGAAAATCTTTATTTAAGGGTGAAGATGTTTCTCACAAAATCGTTGCCCCAATGCATCATTGAAATTCAAGCTGGAAAGATGATTTTAATATATCACTTGTACATTTTGTATTGCTCTTCTGGTGACAATGTAGTTTGCTTTTGTCAATTACCATTTTAATAATCGGGTAAAGAAAATTAATTGGATTTTTGAAAGAAAACAATACTGTCAATATACTATTAAAACAAATTAAAATGGTAAAAGTTATTGTACTTTAAGTAAAAATAAAAGAGCAAAAATATCAATCCCAGTTTTGGATTACTTTAATTAACAAAAAAAAAATGCATATAGCAGAGGATAGTTTCAATCTGCCTACCTCTGGGTTATGGACCCAGCATGCTTCCATTACAGTACTCTGCTGCACATGTAAGTGCAAGAGATCCTGAAGCACTCACTCATCATGGGAAAGTACCAATGTGTTTCTTCATTGGTTGATGGAAGAAACATCATACAAAAACTCTCCACATTATTGACTTTTTAAAATGTTTCTAGGAATCGTTCTAGATGAATGCTTATTAGCCTTTGTCAGTATGTACTTTTGCAAAGTGTAGCGGTGGCGCAATCAGTTAGTGTGTAAGGCTATTAACCAAAAGGTTGGTGGTTCAATCCCACCCAGGGACTTAATTGACCTTGTTATCAGATTTTGGTGATCTTTAAGTAGACAAGTCAAAATTTCAAACCCCCTGTTATGGTGTAGGGTACCTGGCCTTCTCTGATGTAATCAGAGTTAGATTTGATTCAGTGATTTTATAAAAACAGCTAGGAAGCACAATTTAGCAGTGGGTTGCAGAGAAAAAGAAAAATGCTGGCAGAAAAATCCAATTGAGTGATTAAACAGCTCTTCATTTTCTGGCTTTATTTTTATGCTAACTAATTTGTTCTCTGAAAAGTGTCCACAAAGCCAAGTATCTGATTAACATATTTGTAGGGATGGTTTTTCACCTATTACTAAATTAAACTTGCTTCATTGGAAAGGCAGCAAGATGCATCCTCATTTCAATATCTACTGAAATAATACAGGTTGACACCAGGAAACATTAACGCCACTGCATCCTTGCTGCTTTCTCATGTGGAAGTCTGTTTAATGTGAAAACAAGGTGATATCTAATTAGCACACAGGTAAGGAATTAAGAAAATCTTTATTTAAGGGTGAAGATGTTTCTCACAAAATCGTTGCCCCAATGCATCATTGAAATTCAAGCTGGAAAGATGATTTTAATATATCACTTGTACATTTTGTATTGCTCTTCTGGTGACAATGTAGTTTGTTTTTGTCAATTACCATTTTAATAATCGGGTAAAGAAAATTAATTGGATTTTTGAAAGAAAACAATACTGTCAATATACTATTAAAAAAAATTAAAATGGTAAAAGTTATTGTACTTTAAGTAAAAAAAAAAGCTAAAATATCAATCCCAGTTTTGGATTACTTTAATGAACAAAAAAAAAATGCATATAGCAAAGGATAGTTTCAATCTGCCTACCTCTGGGTTATGGGCCCAGCATGCTTCCAGTGCAGTACTCTGCTGCACATGTAAGTGCAAGAGATCCTGAAGCACTCACTCATCATGCGAAAGTACCAATGTGTTTCTTCATTGGTTGCTGGAAGAAACATCTTACAAAAACTCTCCAGATTATTGACTTTTTAAAGTTTTTCTAGGAAACGTTCTAGATGAATGCTTATTAGTCTTTGTCAGAATGTACTTTTTGCAAAGTGTCTCTGTGGCGCAATCGGTTAGTGTGTTCAGCTATTAATCAAAAGGTTGGTGGTTCAATCCCACCCACGGATGTAATTGACCTTGTGATCAGATTTTGGTGATATTTAAGTAGACAAGTCAAAATTTCGAAAACCCCTGTTATGGTGTAGGGTACCTGGCCTTCTCTGATGTAATCAGAGTTAGATTTGATTCAGTGATTTTATAAAAACAGCTAGGAAGCACAATTTAGCAGTGGGTTGCAGAGAAAAAGAAATATGCTGGCAAAAAAATCCAATTGACTGATTAAACAGCTCTTCATTTTCTGGCTTTATTTTTATGCTAACAAATTTGTTCTCTGAAAAGTGTCCACAAAGCCAAGTATCTGATTAACATCTTTGTAGGGATGGTTTTTCACCTATTACTAAATTAAACTTGCTTCATTGGAAAGGCAGCAAGATGCATCCTCATTTCAATATCTACTGAAATAATACAGGTTGACACCAGGAAACATTAACGCCACTGCATCCTTGCTGCTTTCTCATGTGGAAGTCTGTTTAATGTGAAAACAAGGTGATATCTAATTAGCACACAGGTAAGGAATTAAGAAAATCTTTATTTAAGGGTGAAGATGTTTCTCACAAAATCGTTGCCCCAATGCATCATTGAAATTCAAGCTGGAAAGATGATTTTAATATATCACTTGTACATTTTGTATTGCTCTTCTGGTGACAATGTAGTTTGCTTTTGTCAATTACCATTTTAATAATCGGGTAAAGAAAATTAATTGGATTTTTGAAAGAAAACAATACTGTCAATATACTATTAAAACAAATTAAAATGGTAAAAGTTATTGTACTTTAAGTAAAAATAAAAGAGCAAAAATATCAATCCCAGTTTTGGATTACTTTAATTAACAAAAAAAAAATGCATATAGCAGAGGATAGTTTCAATCTGCCTACCTCTGGGTTATGGACCCAGCATGCTTCCATTACAGTACTCTGCTGCACATGTAAGTGCAAGAGATCCTGAAGCACTCACTTATCATGGGAAAGTACCAATGTGTTTCTTCATTGGTTGATGGAAGAAACATCATACAAAAACTCTCCACATTATTGACTTTTTAAAATGTTTCTAGGAATCGTTCTAGATGAATGCTTATTAGCCTTTGTCAGTATGTACTTTTGCAAAGTGTCGCGGTGGCGCAATCAGTTAGTGTGTAAGGCTATTAACCAAAAGGTTGGTGGTTCAATCCCACCCAGGGACTTAATTGACCTTGTTATCAGATTTTGGTGATCTTTAAGTAGACAAGTCAAAATTTCGAAAACCCCTGTTATGGTGTAGGGTACCTGGCCTTCTCTGATGTAATCAGAGTTAGATTTGATTCAGTGATTTTATAAAAACAGCTAGGAAGCACAATTTAGCAGTGGGTTGCAGAGAAAAAGAAATATGCTGGCAAAAAAATCCAATTGACTGATTAAACAGCTCTTCATTTTCTGGCTTTATTTTTATGCTAACAAATTTGTTCTCTGAAAAGTGTCCACAAAGCCAAGTATCTGATTAACATCTTTGTAGGGATGGTTTTTCACCTATTACTAAATTAAACTTGCTTCATTGGAAAGGCAGCAAGATGCATCCTCATTTCAATATCTACTGAAATAATACAGGTTGACACCAGGAAACATTAACGCCACTGCATCCTTGCTGCTTTCTCATGTGGAAGTCTGTTTAATGTGAAAACAAGGTGATATCTAATTAGCACACAGGTAAGGAATTAAGAAAATCTTTATTTAAGGGTGAAGATGTTTCTCACAAAATCGTTGCCCCAATGCATCATTGAAATTCAAGCTGGAAAGATGATTTTAATATATCACTTGTACATTTTGTATTGCTCTTCTGGTGACAATGTAGTTTGCTTTTGTCAATTACCATTTTAATAATCGGGTAAAGAAAATTAATTGGATTTTTGAAAGAAAACAATACTGTCAATATACTATTAAAACAAATTAAAATGGTAAAAGTTATTGTACTTTAAGTAAAAATAAAAGAGCAAAAATATCAATCCCAGTTTTGGATTACTTTAATTAACAAAAAAAAAAATGCATATAGCAGAGGATAGTTTCAATCTGCCTACCTCTGGGTTATGGACCCAGCATGCTTCCATTACAGTACTCTGCTGCACATGTAAGTGCAAGAGATCCTGAAGCACTCACTCATCATGGGAAAGTACCAATGTGTTTCTTCATTGGTTGATGGAAGAAACATCATACAAAAACTCTCCACATTATTGACTTTTTAAAATGTTTCTAGGAATCGTTCTAGATGAATGCTTATTAGCCTTTGTCAGTATGTACTTTTGCAAAGTGTCGCGGTGGCGCAATCAGTTAGTGTGTAAGGCTATTAACCAAAAGGTTGGTGGTTCAATCCCACCCAGGGACTTAATTGACCTTGTTATCAGATTTTGGTGATCTTTAAGTAGACAAGTCAAAATTTCAAACCCCCTGTTATGGTGTAGGGTACCTGGCCTTCTCTGATGTAATCAGAGTTAGATTTGATTCAGTGATTTTATAAAAACAGCTAGGAAGCACAATTTAGCAGTGGGTTGCAGAGAAAAAGAAAAATGCTGGCAGAAAAATCCAATTGAGTGATTAAACAGCTCTTCATTTTCTGGCTTTATTTTTATGCTAACTAATTTGTTCTCTGAAAAGTGTCCACAAAGCCAAGTATCTGATTAACATATTTGTAGGGATGGTTTTTCACCTATTACTAAATTAAACTTGCTTCATTGGAAAGGCAGCAAGATGCATCCTCATTTCAATATCTACTGAAATAATACAGGTTGACACCAGGAAACATTAACGCCACTGCATCCTTGCTGCTTTCTCATGTGGAAGTCTGTTTAATGTGAAAACAAGGTGATATCTAATTAGCACACAGGTAAGGAATTAAGAAAATCTTTATTTAAGGGTGAAGATGTTTCTCACAAAATCGTTGCCCCAATGCATCATTGAAATTCAAGCTGGAAAGATGATTTTAATATATCACTTGTACATTTTGTATTGCTCTTCTGGTGACAATGTAGTTTGTTTTTGTCAATTACCATTTTAATAATCGGGTAAAGAAAATTAATTGGATTTTTGAAAGAAAACAATACTGTCAATATACTATTAAAACAAATTAAAATGGTAAAAGTTATTGTACTTTAAGTAAAAATAAAAGCTAAAATATCAATCCCAGTTTTGGATTACTTTAATGAACAAAAAAAAAATGCATATAGCAAAGGATAGTTTCAATCTGCCTACCTCTGGGTTATGGGCCCAGCATGCTTCCAGTGCAGTACTCTGCTGCACATGTAAGTGCAAGAGATCCTGAAGCACTCACTCATCATGCGAAAGTACCAATGTGTTTCTTCATTGGTTGCTGGAAGAAACATCTTACAAAAACTCTCCAGATTATTGACTTTTTAAAGTTTTTCTAGGAAACGTTCTAGATGAATGCTTATTAGTCTTTGTCAGTATGTACTTTTTACAAAGTGTCTCTGTGGCGCAATCGGTTAGTGTGTTCAGCTATTAATCAAAAGGTTGGTGGTTCAATCCCACCCAGGGACGTAATTGACCTTGTGATCAGATTTTGGTGATATTTAAGTAGACAAGTCAAAATTTCGAAAACCCCTGTTATGGTGTAGGGTACCTGGCCTTCTCTGATGTAATCAGAGTTAGATTTGATTCAGTGATTTTATAAAAACAGCTAGGAAGCACAATTTAGCAGTGGGTTGCAGAGAAAAAGAAATATGCTGGCAAAAAAATCCAATTGACTGATTAAACAGCTTTTCATTTTCTGGCTTTATTTTTATGCTAACAAATTTGTTCTCTGAAAAGTGTCCACAAAGCCAAGTATCTGATTAACATCTTTGTAGGGATGGTTTTTCACCTATTACTAAATTAAACTTGCTTCATTGGAAAGGCAGCAAGATGCATCCTCATTTCAATATCTACTGAAATAATACAGGTTGACACCAGGAAACATTAACGCCACTGCATCCTTGCTGCTTTCTCATGTGGAAGTCTGTTTAATGTGAAAACAAGGTGATATCTAATTAGCACACAGGTAAGGAATTAAGAAAATCTTTATTTAAGGGTGAAGATGTTTCTCACAAAATCGTTGCCCCAATGCATCATTGAAATTCAAGCTGGAAAGATGATTTTAATATATCACTTGTACATTTTGTATTGCTCTTCTGGTGACAATGTAGTTTGCTTTTGTCAATTACCATTTTAATAATCGTGTAAAGAAAATTAATTGGATTTTTGAAAGAAAACAATACTGTCAATATACTATTAAAACAAATTAAAATGGTAAAAGTTATTGTACTTTAAGTAAAAATAAAAGAGCAAAAATATCAATCCCAGTTTTGGATTACTTTAATTAACAAAAAAAAAATGCATATAGCAGAGGATAGTTTCAATCTGCCTACCTCTGGGTTATGGACCCAGCATGCTTCCATTACAGTACTCTGCTGCACATGTAAGTGCAAGAGATCCTGAAGCACTCACTCATCATGGGAAAGTACCAATGTGTTTCTTCATTGGTTGATGGAAGAAACATCATACAAAAACTCTCCACATTATTGACTTTTTAAAATGTTTCTAGGAATCGTTCTAGATGAATGCTTATTAGCCTTTGTCAGTATGTACTTTTGCAAAGTGTCGCGGTGGCGCAATCAGTTAGTGTGTAAGGCTATTAACCAAAAGGTTGGTGGTTCAATCCCACCCAGGGACTTAATTGACCTTGTTATCAGATTTTGGTGATCTTTAAGTAGACAAGTCAAAATTTCAAACCCCCTGTTATGGTGTAGGGTACCTGGCCTTCTCTGATGTAATCAGAGTTAGATTTGATTCAGTGATTTTATAAAAACAGCTAGGAAGCACAATTTAGCAGTGGGTTGCAGAGAAAAAGAAAAATGCTGGCAGAAAAATCCAATTGAGTGATTAAACAGCTCTTCATTTTCTGGCTTTATTTTTATGCTAACTAATTTGTTCTCTGAAAAGTGTCCACAAAGCCAAGTATCTGATTAACATCTTTGTAGGGATGGTTTTTCACCTATTACTAAATTAAACTTGCTTCATTGGAAAGGCAGCAAGATGCATCCTCATTTCAATATCTACTGAAATAATACAGGTTGACACCAGGAAACATTAACGCCACTGCATCCTTGCTGCTTTCTCATGTGGAAGTCTGTTTAATGTGAAAACAAGGTGATATCTAATTAGCACACAGGTAAGGAATTAAGAAAATCTTTATTTAAGGGTGAAGATGTTTCTCACAAAATCGTTGCCCCAATGCATCATTGAAATTCAAGCTGGAAAGATGATTTTAATATATCACTTGTACATTTTGTATTGCTCTTCTGGTGACAATGTAGTTTGTTTTTGTCAATTACCATTTTAATAATAGGGTAAAGAAAATTAAGTGGATTTTTGAAAGAAAACAATACTGTCAATATACTATTAAAACAAATTAAAATGGTAAAAGTTATTGTACTTTAAGTAAAAATAAAAGCTAAAATATCAATCCCAGTTTGGGATTACTTTAATGAACAAAAAAAAATGCATATAGCAAAGGATAGTTTCAATCTGCCTACCTCTGGGTTATGGACCCAGCATGCTTCCATTGCAGTACTCTGCTGCACATGTAAGTGCAAGAGATCCTGAAGCACTCACTCATCATGCGAAAGTACCAATGTGTTTCTTCATTGGTTGCTGGAAGAAACATCTTACAAACACTCTCCAGATTATTGACTTTTTAAAGTTTTTCTAGGAAACGTTCTAGATGAATGCTTATTAGTCTTTGTCAGTATGTACTTTTTGCAAAGTGTCTCCGTGGCGCAATCGGTTAGTGTGTTCAGCTATTAATCAAAAGGTTGGTGGTTCAATCCCACCCAGGGACGTAATTGACCTTGTGATCAGATTTTGGTGATATTTAAGTAGACAAGTCAAAATTTCGAAAACCCCTGTTATGGTGTAGGGTACCTGGCCTTCTCTGATGTAATCAGAGTTAGATTTGATTCAGTGATTTTATAAAAACAGCTAGGAAGCACAATTTAGCAGTGGGTTGCAGAGAAAAAGAAATATGCTGGCAAAAAAATCCAATTGACTGATTAAACAGCTCTTCATTTTCTGGCTTTATTTTTATGCTAACAAATTTGTTCTCTGAAAAGTGTCCACAAAGCCAAGTATCTGATTAACATCTTTGTAGGGATGGTTTTTCACCTATTACTAAATTAAACTTGCTTCATTGGAAAGGCAGCAAGATGCATCCTCATTTCAATATCTACTTAAATAATAAAGGTTGACACCAGGAAACATTAACGCCACTGCATCCTTGCTGCTTTCTCATGTGGAAGTCTGTTTAATGTGAAAACAAGGTGATATCTAATTAGCACACAGGTAAGGAATTAAGAAAATCTTTATTTAAGGGTGAAGATGTTTCTCACAAAATCGTTGCCCCAATGCATCATTGAAATTCAAGCTGGAAAGATGATTTTAATATATCACTTGTACATTTTGTATTGCTCTTCTGGTGACAATGTAGTTTGCTTTTGTCAATTACCATTTTAATAATCGGGTAAAGAAAATTAATTGGATTTTTGAAAGAAAACAATACTGTCAATATACTATTAAAACAAATTAAAATGGTAAAAGTTATTGTACTTTAAGTAAAAATAAAAGAGCAAAAATATCAATCCCAGTTTTGGATTACTTTAATTAACAAAAAAAAAATGCATATAGCAGAGGATAGTTTCAATCTGCCTACCTCTGGGTTATGGACCCAGCATGCTTCCATTACAGTACTCTGCTGCACATGTAAGTGCAAGAGATCCTGAAGCACTCACTCATCATGGGAAAGTACCAATGTGTTTCTTCATTGGTTGATGGAAGAAACATCATACAAAAACTCTCCACATTATTGACTTTTTAAAATGTTTCTAGGAATCGTTCTAGATGAATGCTTATTAGCCTTTGTCAGTATGTACTTTTGCAAAGTGTAGCGGTGGCGCAATCAGTTAGTGTGTAAGGCTATTAACCAAAAGGTTGGTGGTTCAATCCCACCCAGGGACTTAATTGACCTTGTTATCAGATTTTGGTGATCTTTAAGTAGACAAGTCAAAATTTCAAACCCCCTGTTATGGTGTAGGGTACCTGGCCTTCTCTGATGTAATCAGAGTTAGATTTGATTCAGTGATTTTATAAAAACAGCTAGGAAGCACAATTTAGCAGTGGGTTGCAGAGAAAAAGAAAAATGCTGGCAGAAAAATCCAATTGAGTGATTAAACAGCTCTTCATTTTCTGGCTTTATTTTTATGCTAACTAATTTGTTCTCTGAAAAGTGTCCACAAAGCCAAGTATCTGATTAACATATTTGTAGGGATGGTTTTTCACCTATTACTAAATTAAACTTGCTTCATTGGAAAGGCAGCAAGATGCATCCTCATTTCAATATCTACTGAAATAATACAGGTTGACACCAGGAAACATTAACGCCACTGCATCCTTGCTGCTTTCTCATGTGGAAGTCTGTTTAATGTGAAAACAAGGTGATATCTAATTAGCACACAGGTAAGGAATTAAGAAAATCTTTATTTAAGGGTGAAGATGTTTCTCACAAAATCGTTGCCCCAATGCATCATTGAAATTCAAGCTGGAAAGATGATTTTAATATATCACTTGTACATTTTGTATTGCTCTTCTGGTGACAATGTAGTTTGTTTTTGTCAATTACCATTTTAATAATCGGGTAAAGAAAATTAATTGGATTTTTGAAAGAAAACAATACTGTCAATATACTATTAAAAAAAATTAAAATGGTAAAAGTTATTGTACTTTAAGTAAAAAAAAAAGCTAAAATATCAATCCCAGTTTTGGATTACTTTAATGAACAAAAAAAAAATGCATATAGCAAAGGATAGTTTCAATCTGCCTACCTCTGGGTTATGGGCCCAGCATGCTTCCAGTGCAGTACTCTGCTGCACATGTAAGTGCAAGAGATCCTGAAGCACTCACTCATCATGCGAAAGTACCAATGTGTTTCTTCATTGGTTGCTGGAAGAAACATCTTACAAAAACTCTCCAGATTATTGACTTTTTAAAGTTTTTCTAGGAAACGTTCTAGATGAATGCTTATTAGTCTTTGTCAGAATGTACTTTTTGCAAAGTGTCTCTGTAGCGCAATCGGTTAGTGTGTTCAGCTATTAATCAAAAGGTTGGTGGTTCAATCCCACCCACGGATGTAATTGACCTTGTGATCAGATTTTGGTGATATTTAAGTAGACAAGTCAAAATTTCGAAAACCCCTGTTATGGTGTAGGGTACCTGGCCTTCTCTGATGTAATCAGAGTTAGATTTGATTCAGTGATTTTATAAAAACAGCTAGGAAGCACAATTTAGCAGTGGGTTGCAGAGAAAAAGAAATATGCTGGCAAAAAAATCCAATTGACTGATTAAACAGCTCTTCATTTTCTGGCTTTATTTTTATGCTAACAAATTTGTTCTCTGAAAAGTGTCCACAAAGCCAAGTATCTGATTAACATCTTTGTAGGGATGGTTTTTCACCTATTACTAAATTAAACTTGCTTCATTGGAAAGGCAGCAAGATGCATCCTCATTTCAATATCTACTGAAATAATACAGGTTGACACCAGGAAACATTAACGCCACTGCATCCTTGCTGCTTTCTCATGTGGAAGTCTGTTTAATGTGAAAACAAGGTGATATCTAATTAGCACACAGGTAAGGAATTAAGAAAATCTTTATTTAAGGGTGAAGATGTTTCTCACAAAATCGTTGCCCCAATGCATCATTGAAATTCAAGCTGGAAAGATGATTTTAATATATCACTTGTACATTTTGTATTGCTCTTCTGGTGACAATGTAGTTTGCTTTTGTCAATTACCATTTTAATAATCGGGTAAAGAAAATTAATTGGATTTTTGAAAGAAAACAATACTGTCAATATACTATTAAAACAAATTAAAATGGTAAAAGTTATTGTACTTTAAGTAAAAATAAAAGAGCAAAAATATCAATCCCAGTTTTGGATTACTTTAATTAACAAAAAAAAAATGCATATAGCAGAGGATAGTTTCAATCTGCCTACCTCTGGGTTATGGACCCAGCATGCTTCCATTACAGTACTCTGCTGCACATGTAAGTGCAAGAGATCCTGAAGCACTCACTTATCATGGGAAAGTACCAATGTGTTTCTTCATTGGTTGATGGAAGAAACATCATACAAAAACTCTCCACATTATTGACTTTTTAAAATGTTTCTAGGAATCGTTCTAGATGAATGCTTATTAGCCTTTGTCAGTATGTACTTTTGCAAAGTGTCGCGGTGGCGCAATCAGTTAGTGTGTAAGGCTATTAACCAAAAGGTTGGTGGTTCAATCCCACCCAGGGACTTAATTGACCTTGTTATCAGATTTTGGTGATCTTTAAGTAGACAAGTCAAAATTTCGAAAACCCCTGTTATGGTGTAGGGTACCTGGCCTTCTCTGATGTAATCAGAGTTAGATTTGATTCAGTGATTTTATAAAAACAGCTAGGAAGCACAATTTAGCAGTGGGTTGCAGAGAAAAAGAAATATGCTGGCAAAAAAATCCAATTGACTGATTAAACAGCTCTTCATTTTCTGGCTTTATTTTTATGCTAACAAATTTGTTCTCTGAAAAGTGTCCACAAAGCCAAGTATCTGATTAACATCTTTGTAGGGATGGTTTTTCACCTATTACTAAATTAAACTTGCTTCATTGGAAAGGCAGCAAGATGCATCCTCATTTCAATATCTACTGAAATAATACAGGTTGACACCAGGAAACATTAACGCCACTGCATCCTTGCTGCTTTCTCATGTGGAAGTCTGTTTAATGTGAAAACAAGGTGATATCTAATTAGCACACAGGTAAGGAATTAAGAAAATCTTTATTTAAGGGTGAAGATGTTTCTCACAAAATCGTTGCCCCAATGCATCATTGAAATTCAAGCTGGAAAGATGATTTTAATATATCACTTGTACATTTTGTATTGCTCTTCTGGTGACAATGTAGTTTGCTTTTGTCAATTACCATTTTAATAATCGGGTAAAGAAAATTAATTGGATTTTTGAAAGAAAACAATACTGTCAATATACTATTAAAACAAATTAAAATGGTAAAAGTTATTGTACTTTAAGTAAAAATAAAAGAGCAAAAATATCAATCCCAGTTTTGGATTACTTTAATTAACAAAAAAAAAAAGCATATAGCAGAGGATAGTTTCAATCTGCCTACCTCTGGGTTATGGACCCAGCATGCTTCCATTACAGTACTCTGCTGCACATGTAAGTGCAAGAGATCCTGAAGCACTCACTCATCATGGGAAAGTACCAATGTGTTTCTTCATTGGTTGATGGAAGAAACATCATACAAAATCTCTCCACATTATTGACTTTTTAAAATGTTTCTAGGAATCGTTCTAGATGAATGCTTATTAGCCTTTGTCAGTATGTACTTTTGCAAAGTGTCGCGGTGGCGCAATCAGTTAGTGTGTAAGGCTATTAACCAAAAGGTTGGTGGTTCAATCCCACCCAGGGACTTAATTGACCTTGTTATCAGATTTTGGTGATCTTTAAGTAGACAAGTCAAAATTTCAAACCCCCTGTTATGGTGTAGGGTACCTAGCCTTCTCTGATGTAATCAGAGTTAGATTTGATTCAGTGATTTTATAAAAACAGCTAGGAAGCACAATTTAGCAGTGGGTTGCAGAGAAAAAGAAAAATGCTGGCAGAAAAATCCAATTGAGTGATTAAACAGCTCTTCATTTTCTGGCTTTATTTTTATGCTAACTAATTTGTTCTCTGAAAAGTGTCCACAAAGCCAAGTATCTGATTAACATATTTGTAGGGATGGTTTTTCACCTATTACTAAATTAAACTTGCTTCATTGGAAAGGCAGCAAGATGCATCCTCATTTCAATATCTACTGAAATAATACAGGTTGACACCAGGAAACATTAACGCCACTGCATCCTTGCTGCTTTCTCATGTGGAAGTCTGTTTAATGTGAAAACAAGGTGATATCTAATTAGCACACAGGTAAGGAATTAAGAAAATCTTTATTTAAGGGTGAAGATGTTTCTCACAAAATCGTTGCCCCAATGCATCATTGAAATTCAAGCTGGAAAGATGATTTTAATATATCACTTGTACATTTTGTATTGCCCTTCTGGTGACAATGTAGTTTGTTTTTGTCAATTACCATTTTAATAATAGGGTAAAGAAAATTAAGTGGATTTTTGAAAGAAAACAATACTGTCAATATACTATTAAAACAAATTAAAATGGTAAAAGTTATTGTACTTTAAGTAAAAATAAAAGCTAAAATATCAATCCCAGTTTTGGATTACTTTAATGAACAACAAAAAAATGCATATAGCAAAGGATAGTTTCAATCTGCCTACCTCTGGGTTATGGACCCAGCATGCTTCCATTGCAGTACTCTGCTGCACATGTAAGTGCAAGAGATCCTGAAGCACTCACTCATCATGCGAAAGTACCAATGTGTTTCTTCATTGGTTGCTGGAAGAAACATCTTACAAACACTCTCCAGATTATTGACTTTTTAAAGTTTTTCTAGGAAACGTTCTAGATGAATGCTTATTAGTCTTTGTCAGTATATACTTTTTGCAAAGTGTCTCTGTGGCGCAATCGGTTAGTGTGTTCAGCTATTAATCAAAAGGTTGGTGGTTCAATCCCACCCAGGGACGTAATTGACCTTGTGATCAGATTTTGGTGATATTTAAGTAGACAAGTCAAAATTGCAAACCGCCTCTTATGGTGTAGGGTACCTGGCCTTCTCTGATGTAATCAGAGTTAGATTTGATTCAGTGATTTTATAAAAAAACAGCTAGGAAGCACAATTTAGCAGTGGGTTGCAGAGAAAAAGAAAAATGCTGGCAGAAAAATCCAATTGAGTGATTAAACAGCTCTTCATTTTCTGGCTTTATTTTTATGCTAACTAATTTGTTCTCTGAAAAGTGTCCACAAAGCCAAGTATCTGATTAACATCTTTGTAGGGATGGTTTTTCACCTATTACTAAATTAAACTTGCTTCATTGGAAAGGCAGCAAGATGCATCCTCATTTCAATGTCTACGGAAATAATACAGGTTGACACCAGGAAACATTAACGCCACTGCATCTTTGCTGTTTTCTCATGTGGAAGTCTGTTTAATGTGAAAACAAGGTGATATCTAATTAGCACACAGGTAAGGAATTAAGAAAATCTTTATTTAAGGGTGAAGATGTTTCTCACAAAATCGTTGCGCCAATGCATCATTGAAATTCAAGCTGGAAAGATGATTTTAATATATCACTAGTACATTTTGTATTGCTCTTCTGGTGACAATGTAGTTTGTTTTTGTCAATTACCATTTTAATAATCGGGTAAAGAAAATTAAGTGGATTTTTGAAAGAAAACAATACTGTCAATTATAAGGGCACGGTCGTGCCCTTATATTAAGGCTGAATCGAACAAACGGAATTCTCCCATAGGGAACTTCTGAGATGGGGGCATGGTGTTTGAGGGGCTACACCTCAAAACTGATAGGACGTATTGAGCTGAAATTTGGCATGGACGCGTAGAATCGTCACCCGCTGCTGCAGGCCAAATTTCAGGGCAAAATAATAAAAAATGAGGAATTGGGAGTAAGCTAAAGTTCCAACTGTCAGTTTTTTTCTGCCACTCCCTCTGTGGCTTTTTGACAACGTTTTCCTATAGAGTGAATGAAGATTTTTTTGGGAAGGCATAACTCAGGATAGAGGACGAATTAAGACTTGGGGTTTGTTTTACTAGATAGAGTATGCCCCAGTGTAGTGCCTTTTGGGGTTGTGGTTTTTCAGAAAGTTATAGGGTTTTTTTAATTAAGAGAAATATGCCCCATTATAGAGATAGGGCATTTCAATTTGTTGCGCCTGCGCAGTGACCGCCAGCAGGGGGTGTACAGAGAGTAGCTCTGGCAGTTGGGCACGAGGAGACAGAGCGGGAAGGAGTCACGTGGAGCTGCAGGAGGACAGCCAGCGGTTCCCGGCGTGTGAGTTCATTGAGGTCCATGAAGCGGGAGGAGATCGCCGGAGCTGCGTAGCACTGGGTGAGTTCTGTCAGGCAGCCCACCGCTGTGTACCCAGCTTCCACTTCTCCCCCGCGTGTCCGGCCACCCTCCCTTCCCGCCCGCCCGGCCACCCTCCCCTCCCGCCCGCCCGCCCGCCCGCTCGCCCGCTCGCCCGCCCGCTTGCCCGCTGTGTGCCTGGCTGCCTGCGTCTCCTCCCCGCGTCTGTGGTGCGGCTGGCAGTAGGAGGCGTCTCGGGCAGCTGTGTCCGGCCACTCCTCCCTCCTCCTCCTCCCGCTGTGTCCGGCCCTCCCTACCTGCAGTATGCGGTATTTATCAAGGTCTCTATGGTCACCAGTCACCCCCCCTTCCCCCTCTCGCCCTCCCTGCTGTGTGTACGTCTCCCCCCCCCTGCTGTGTGTCCGTCGCCCCCCCCTTGCCCTCCCTGCTGTGTGTCCCCCCCTCCTCCCTGCAGTGTGTTCCCCCCGTGCCCTCCCTGCTGTGTGTCCGGCCACCCTCCCCTCCTCCCGCTGTGTCCGGCCACCCCCCCTCCCGCTGTGTCCGGCCACCCCCCCCCCCCCTCTCGCTGTGTCCGTCCACCCCCCCCCTCCCGCTGTGTCCGGTCACCCCCCTCCCGCTGTGACCGGCCACCCCCCCCACTCCCGCTGTGTCTGGCCACCCCCCCCTCCCGCTGTGTCCGGCCACCCTCCCCTCCTCCCGCTGTGTCCGGCCACCCTCCCCTCCTCCCGCTGTGTCCGGCCACCCCCCCTCCCGCTGTGTCCGGCCACCCCCCCTCCCGCTGTGTCCGTCCACCCCCCCCTCCCGCTGTGTCCGGCCACCCTCCCCCTCCCGCTGTGTCCGGCCACCCCCCCCTCCTCCCGCTGTGTCCGGCCACCCCCCCTCCTCCCGCTGTGTCAGGCCACCCCCCCTCCTCCCGCTGTGTCTGTCCACCCCCCCTCCTCCTCTCTGCTGTGTGTCCGTTCTCCCCCCGCCCTCCCTGCTGTGTGTCCGTCCCCCCCCGCCCTCCCTGCAGCGCCTGACACACGCACACGCAGCGCCTGACACACACGCACACACGCAGCACCTGACACACACACACAGACGCAGCACCTGACATTCACACGGACCTGACACACACGCACACACTCACACGCAGCGCCTGACACACACAGACACGCAGCGCCTGACACACACACTCACGCACCTGACACACACACACACACTCACGCACCTGACACACACACACTCACGCACCTGACACACGCACACTCACGCACCTGACACACGCACACGGCACGCAGCACCTGACACACACACACAGCACCTGACACACACACACACACACGCAGCACCTGACACACAGACATGCAGCGCCTGACACACACACACAGACACGCAGCACCTGACACACACACGCAGACACGCAGCACCTGACACACACACACACGCAGCACCTGACACACACACGCAGACATGCAGCACCTGACACACACACGCAGACACGCAGCACCTGACACACACACGCAGACACGCAGCACCTGACACAGACACGCAGCACCTGACACACACACACATACGCAGCACCTGACACACACACACACACAGCACCTGACACACACACACGCAGCACCTGACACAGACATGCAGCGCCTGACACACACACGCAGACATGCAGCACCTGACACACACATGCAGCACCTGACAGACACACACACACACACACACACACATGCAGCACCTGACACACCCACACACACAGACATGCAGCACCTGACACACCCACACACACACGCAGCACCTGACACACATACATACATGTGGCATTTAACGCACACACGCACAGCACCTGACACACAATCATATACACTCAGAGCACCTAACACACACATACACTCGCAGCACCTCACACACACTCGTATACACACGCAGCACCTGCCACTCACACATATATACACATGTAGCACCTGCCACTCCCACATACATGAACAGCACCTAACACACACATGCAGCACCTGACACACACATGCAGCACCTGACACACACATACACGTGCAGCACCTGACAGTCACACACATACAGATGCGACACAAACACATACACGCTCAACACCTGACACCCACGTGGCAGCTGACGCATACAAATGCAGCACCTGAGATACACACATATACACGTGCAGCACCTGAGACACACACATACACGTACAGCACCTGACACACACACACATGTATGTACACGCGCGGCTCCAGGCACACACATACGTACGTACACACGCGGAATTTAACACACACACACACATACACGTGCGGCACCTGACACACATGTACGAACACGCGTGGCTCCTGACACACACACACGCGTGGCTCCTGACACACACACACACACACACATGTACGAACACGCGCGGCTCCTGACACACACACGTATATACGTATACGCACGGCACCTGACACCTACACGTATGTACGTATACGCACGGCTCCTGACACCCACACGCATGTACACGCGCGGCTCCTGGCACACACACACACACACACGTACGTACACGCGCGGCACCTGACACACGCCTGTACGTACACACATGCACAGCACCTGACATACACACATGTAGGTACGCGCCACCAGACACACACACACACACACACGTACACGTACGACACTTGACACACACGTACGTACACGCACGGCACTGACACGTATGTACGCGCACGGCACCTGACACTCACGTACATACTAGTGATGAGTGGGTTCGGTTCGTCGGAATCCGAACCCCCCGAACTTCACCCATTTTACACGGGTCCGAGGCAGGTTCGAACCTTCCCGCCTTGCTCGGCTAGCCTGAGCGCGCACGAACGTCATCATCCCGCTGTCGGATTCTCGCGAGATTCGGATGTCTGCATTCGTGGAAAGGGATCCCATGTGTAAACATGGGACCCCTTTCAGTCCGTCTGGTCCGGGTGTTCGGTTTGTTGTTTTGCCAAGTACGTGGATTTAATCTGGAACCTGGATCAGGTGAGTATAATTATCTTTTATTTTCAGGTACCCGTGGATTCTACTTGGAGAAGAGGACCGACTGCTTCATGTCAACATAGGTAAGTATGTGTGTGTCGGCAGGTGGGAAATAAAGTTATACTTTCACGGTGTCTGTGTCCTGTTTTTATTTGGGTATTTTTTCCCCAGTGGAACTACAGGTACCAGCGGGCCCGTTTTTCTCCTGCATGCTGGTACTTGTGGTTCTCCAAGTACCAGCTTGCGGGGGAGGCTTGCTGGGACTTGTAGTACTACTAGAAAAAACAATATTCTTTAAATTTTCTCAAGGCTATCAGCCTCCCATCCGCAGCCCTTGGATGGGGGGGACAGCCTCGGGCTTCACCCCTGGCCCTTAGGTGGCTGGGGGGGGGGACCCCTTGATTGAAGGGGTCACCACTCCCCCAGGGTACCCCGGCCAGGGGTGACTAGTTGGATATTTAATGCCACGGCCGCAGGGCACTGTATAAAAGTGACCCCCGGCTGTGGCATTATCTGTCCAGCTAGTGGAGCCCGATGCTGGTGTAAAAAATACGGGGGACCCCTACTCTTTTTGTCCCCCGTATTTTTTGCACCAGCACCAGGCGCAGAGCCCGGTGCTGGTTTTAAAAATACGGGGGATCCCCTGTCCGTTTTTCCCCCGGATTTTTAGAACCAGGACCGGCTCGAAGAGCCCGAGGCTGGTTATGCTTTGGAGGGGGGACCCACGCAATTTTTTTTTCGGGTTTTTCACATTCCATTTAAAAAATAAATAATATTTTAAAAAATATATAAATAATACTTGTGCCTCCAAAAAAGACAAACCAAGTACCTAATCCCTTCTAATATAAATAGATATGCTATTACCAAAAAAAAAAACTGCAAAAAAAAAAACATGTTTTTAAATTTTTTTTATTAGATTCCGCCAGCAAAGTGTGGCGGATTGAAAATGACGAATTTACTGTTTAAAAGCACTGTTGTCGAATTTACAAACTTCAATTGAATATACTTTTGTCGAATTGCCGCATTTGTACCATTGCAGAAAAGTCGAATTTGTCAAATGTCGAATTTTAAAGTCGAATTTTGAAAGCCTGTAAGAATAGGCTCCGTCCCCTTCTACCCCTGTACCTTGCTCTCTCCTGTCTGTGCTCTCTCCCGTCTGTAGGACTAGGCCCCGCCCCCTTCTTACCCTCCTGTGACTGCTCTCTCCTGACAAGTGGACCAGGCCTGCCCCCTACACGCTGCTGGTGTCTTCATTGTTACTTGGTCTGGAGCTCCGTTGGGGAGAGAACTCACGTGAGCGCATTAAGAATGAGGAACTGGGATGTTTTAATTTTATTGTGAGTAGTGTAGTGTGGTGATGTAGTATGTTGTATGGGGGGTATAGTGTAATTATGAAGTGCAGCATATGGGAGGGCTGTAGCATAGTGATGTAGTGTGGCATATGGGGGGTGGTAGCGCATAGGCGTGCGTACAGGGGGTGCCTGGTGCGCACAGGCACTCCCTAATGTCCAGCACCGCTGCACGCCACGCTTGCTGTAGCACAGTGATCGCTGACTGTGTGATCGGTGGAGCCTAGCCTGCAGCTCATTTCCGTACCTCCCACCACCGCTGCACCCGACCCCCCTCTGCCTGCTGCTAATACTATGCTGAGTGCATTCGTCGGCGGCCTCACTGGGGGGACTGGCGTCACCTTGCAATGTGACGTGGTGATGTCCGCCCATGCTCTCCTCCCGCCCACCTGTGCTTTCCTCCTGCTGCGGTCTCTCAGTCCTAGTGTGCCGCGGCCGCCACACCACTGGCAGTGTTCCTCTAGGAGGGACTGGGAGCTGCTGGCAGACACATTCTGCTGAGACTTACTTGTCAGTGCGGGTTCCGGACGGCAGGCGGCGGGTGGGAGGGCAGACGGGGAGCAGGTGTCACAAGGAGTGTGTGGGTAACTAATTCACAATACTTCCGCTCAACGTGGCACTGCTGGTCCTTCATCTCCCATGTCTCTTCACCAGGTGGCGGGCGGCCCGGAAATTAAGTGATGTGTTGTGCAGCAGTCAGTGTGAAGTGACTGTGAGTAACACTGGTGGTGCTGATGATGCTGCTGCAGAATCTGGAAGCAATTAATTCATAAATATAATGTACTCTATCAGTGTTTCTCTGACGTCCTAGTGGATGCTGGGAACTCCGTAAGGACCATGGGGATTAGCGGCTCCGCAGGATACTGGGCACAAAAGTTAAGCTTTAGGACTACCTGGTGTGCACTGGCTCCTCCCCCTATGACAATCCTCCAAGCCTCAGTTAGATTTTTGTGCCCGGCCGAGAAGGGTGCACACTAGGGGCTCTCCTGAGCTTCTTAGTGAAAGTTTAGTTTTAGGTTTTTTATTTTCAGTGAGACCTGCTGGCAACAGGCTCACTGCATCGAGGGACTAAGGGGAGAAGAAGCGAACTCACCTGCGTGCAGAGTGGATTGGGCTTCTTAGGCTACTGGACACCATTAGCTCCAGAGGGACCGAACACAGGCCCAGCCTCGGAGCTCGGTCCCAGAGCCGCGCCGCCGGCCCCCTTACAGAGCCAGAAGCAAGAAGAGGTCCGGAAAATCGGCGGCAGAAGACATCCTGTCTTCACCAAGGTAGCGCACAGCACTGCAGCTGTGCGCCATTGCTCCTCAGCACACTTCACACTTCGGTCACTGAGGGTGCAGGGCGCTAGGGGGGGGCACCCTGAGCAGCAATAGAAACACCTTGGCTGGCGAAAATACATCACATATAGCCCCCAGGGCTATATGGATGAATTTTAACCCCTGGCAGATTCCACAGAAAAACGGGAGAAAAGGCCGCCGAGAAGGGGGCGGAGCCTATCTCCTCAGCACACTGGCGCCATTTTCTCTCACAGCTCCGTTGGAGGGAAACTCCCTGGCTCTCCCCTGCAGTTACTACACTACAGAAAGGGGTTAAAAAAGAGAGGGGGGCACTAATTAGGCGTAGTATAACAATACAGCAGCTATAAGGGGAAAAACACTTATATAAGGTTATCCCTGTATATATATATATATATATATATATAGCGCTCTGGTGTGTGCTGGCATACTCTCCCTCTGTCTCCCCAAAGGGCTAGTGGGGTCCTGTCCTCTATCAGAGCATTCCCTGTGTGTGTGTGTGTGTGTGTCGGTACGATTGTGTCGACATGTATGAGGAGGAAAATGGTGTGGAGGCGGAGCAATTGCCTGTAATGGAGTTGTCACCCCCTAGGGAGTCGACACCTGAGTGGCTGAGCTTATGGAAGGAATTACGTGACAGTGTCAGCTCTTTACAAAAGATTGATGACATGAGACAGCCGGCTACTCAGCCTGTGCCTGTCCAGGTGTCTCAAAAGCCATCAGGGGCTCTAAAACGCCCGTTACCGCAGATGGCAGATACAGACGCCGACACGGATACTGATTCCAGTGTCGACGATTAAGAGACGAATGTGACTTCCAGTAGGGCCACACGTTACATGATTGAGGCTATGGAAAATGTTTTTACACATTTCTGATAATACCAGTACCACTAAAAAGGGTATTATGTTGGGTGAGAAAAAACTGCCTGTAGTTTTTCCTGCATCTGAGGAATTAAATGAAGTGTGTGATGATGCGTGGGTTTCCCCCGATAAAAACTGTTAATTCCTAAAAAGTTATTAGCATCATACCCCTTCCCGCCAGAGGATAGGGCACATTGGGAAACACCCCCTAGGGTGAATAAAGCGCTCACACGCTTGTCTAAACAGGTGGCACTACCGTCCCCGGATACGGCCGCCCTTAAGGAACCTGCTGACAGAAAGCAGTAAAATATCCTAAAATGTATATACACTCACACGGGTGTGATACTGCGACCAGCAATCGCCTCAGCCTGGATGTGCAGTGCTGGGGTGGCTTGGTCGGATTCCCTGACTGACAATATTGATACCCTAGATAGGGACAGTATATTACTGACTATAGAGCATTTAAAAGATGCTTTCTATATATGCGTGATGCACAGAGGGATATTTGCCGACTGGCATCAAGAGTAAGTGCGCTGTCCATTTCTGCCAGAAGAGGGTTATGGACAAGACAGTGGTCAGGTGATGCTGATTCCAAAAGGCATATGGAAGTATCGCCTTATAAAAGGGAGGAGTTATTTGGGGTAGGTCTAACAGACCTGGTGGCCACGGCAACGGCTGGGAAATCCACATTTTTACCCCAGGTAGCCTCTCAACATAAGAAGACGCCGTATTATCAGGCGCAGTCCTTTGGGCCCCATAAGGGCAAGCGGGCAAAAGGCTCCTCATTTCTGCCCCGTGGCAGAGGGAGAGGAAAAAGGCTGCAGCAAACAGCCAGTTCCCAGGAACAGAAACGGTGGGGGCCCGTCTCATAAATTTCAGCGTGCAGTGGGCTCACTCACAGGTGGACCCCTGGATCCTTCAGGTGGTATCTCAGGGGTACAAATTGGAATTCGAGACGTCTCCCCTTCGCCGTTTTCCTAAAGTCTGCTTTACCGACGTCTCCCTCCGACAGGGAGGCGGTATGGGAAGCCATTCACAAGCTGTATTCCCAGCAGGTGATAATCAAGGTACCCCTCCTACAACAGGGAAAGGGGTATTATTCCACGCTGTTTGTGGTACCGAAGCCGGACGGCTCGGTGAGACCTAATTTAAATCTGAAATCCTTGAACACTTACATACAAAGGTTCAAATTCAAGATGGAGTCACTCAGAGCGGTGATGGCAAACCGGGAAGAAGGGGATTATATGGTGTCTCTGGACATCAATGATGCTTATCTCCATGTCCCAAATTACCCTTCTCACCAAGGGTACCTCAGGTTTGTGGTACAGAACTGTCACTATCAGTTTCAGACGCTGCCGTTTGGTTTGTCCACGGCACCCCGGGTCTTTACCAAAGTAATGGCCGAAATGATGATACTCCTTCGAAGGAAGGGAGTTTTAATTATCCCTTACTTGGACGATCTCCGGATAAGGGCAAGATCCAGGGAACAGTTGGTAGTCGGGGTAGCACTATCTCAAGTAGTGTTGCGGCAGCACGGTTGGATTCTTAATATTCCAAAATCGCAGCTGATTCCGACGACACGTCTTCTATTCCTAAGGATGATCCTGGACACAGTCCAGAAAATAAGAATTTACTTACCGATAATTCTATTTCTCATAGTCCGTAGTGGATGCTGGGGACTCCGAAAGGACCATGGGGAATAGCGGCTCCGCAGGAGACTGGGCACAAAGTAAAAGCTTTAGGACTAGCTGGTGTGCACTGGCTCCTCCCCCTATGACCCTCCTCCAAGCCTCAGTTAGGATACTGTGCCCGGACGAGCGTACACAATAAGGAAGGATTTTGAATCCCGGGTAAGACTCATACCAGCCACACCAATCACACCGTACAACTTGTGATCTGAACCCAGTTAACAGCATGATAACAGAAGGAGCCTCTGAAAAGATGGCTCACAACAACAATAACCCGATTTTTGTAACAATAACTATGTACAAGTAATGCAGACAATCCGCACTTGGGATGGGCGCCCAGCATCCACTATGGACTATGAGAAATAGAATTATCGGTAAGTAAATTCTTATTTTCTCTAACGTCCTAGTGGATGCTGGGGACTCCGAAAGGACCATGGGGATTATACCAAAGCTCCCAACCGGGTGGGAGAGTGCGGATGACTCTGCAGCACCGAATGAGAGAACTCCAGGTCCTCCTCAGCCATGGTATCAAATTTGTAGAATTTAGCAAACATGTTTTCCCCTGACCAAGTAGCTGCTCGGCAAAGTTGTAAAGCCGAGACCCCTCGGGCAGCCGCCCAAGATGAGCCCACTTTCCGTGTGGAATGGGCTTTTACAGATTTTGGCTGTGGCAGGCCTGCCACAGAATGTGCAAGCTGAATTGTACTACAAATCCAACGAGCAATCGTCTGCTTAGAAGCAGGAGCACCCAGCTTGCTGGGTGCATACAGGATAAACAGCGAATCAGATTTTCTGACTCCAGCCGTCCTGGAAACATATATTTTCAGGGCCCTGACTACGTCCAGCAACTTGGAATCCTCCAAGTCCCTAGTAGCCGCAGGCACCACATATGAAAAATTAGGTAAGGGCTTTTATAGGATAAAGCCGCCAATTCTGAGACACGATGTACAGAGAGCCAACGTAAAAAATAACAATGTTTATTAATAAAACATATAAAAAGATTAATTGTCAAATAACCGGTGAAAAATATATATAAATATATATAAGAACATTCTACCTTTGAGAAAGTCACGTGAACGTGACGAAACGCGTCAGGACCCGCCCCTATCCACACTCAGCTCAGGTGAAATCTTCCAGGTGTTCCTTGGTCCCCGCTGCACCCTCCTTCTACAGCATCCGACATCAGCGGCTTCAGCGCACACGCCGCCACGACCGGGTTGTGAGAGAGACGGTCCATTCCTTTCCGCTGCACAGCGTATATGGGCATTGCAGGACATTGAAGCCGAGGACGCTCGGCTCTTACCAGCCCATTTTGGAAAGGTATTGAATATCAATTTCAACTGAGGGACTTTTTTATTCATTAGGATCCTACCAACACACCTGGTATTTATCAACTATCTAACAAGTGAATCACTGAACTTTTCACCCCAATAAGCTGAGTCATTACAATATACCACTAGTTCACGTCTAGTGACTGTTCTTATATATATTTGTATATATTTTTCACCGGTTATTTGACAATTAATCTTTTTATATGTTTTATTAATAAACATTGTTATTTTTTACGTTGGCTCTCTGTACATCATGTTTCGTTCCTGATATTCAGCGCAGCCGTTTGTTCTTTTTCTATGCTATCACCACAATACTACACATAGTATTCCGGCAAGCGCAGACTATCAGGAACATAAAATTGTGATTATTTAATTCTATGAATAACGTATTGGTTTTCACTTTTTATTTTGATGATTAGGCGCTCGTTTGTTGCAGTTTTTTGTTTTGGTCAATTCTGAGACACGCCTGGCTGAAGCCAGGGCTAACAGCATTACCACTTTCCATGTGAGATATTTTAAGTCCACAGTGGTGAGTGGTTCAAACCAATGTGATTTTAGGAATCCCAAAACTACATTGAGATCCCAAGGTGCCACTGGAGGCACAAAAGGAGGCTGTATATGCAGTACTCCCTTGACAAACGTCTGAACTTCAGGAACAGAAGCCAGTTCTTTTTGGAAGAATATTGACAGGGCCGAAATTTGAACCTTAATGGACCCTAATTTGAGGCCCATAGACAGTCCTGTTTGCAGGAAATGCAGGAAACGACCCAGTTGAAATTCCTCTGTAGGGGCCTTCCTGGTTTCGCACCACGCAACATATTTACGCCAAATACGGTGATAATGTTGTATGGTTACATCCTTCCTGGCTTTGATCAGGGTAGGGATGACTTCATCCGGAATGCCTTTTTCCTTCAGGATCCGGCGTTCAACCGCCATGCCGTCAAACGCAGCCGCGGTAAGTCTTGGAACAGACATGGTCCCTGCTGGAGCAGGTCCTTTCTTAGAGGTAGAGGCCACGGGTCTTCCATGAGCATCTCTTGAATTTCCGGGTACCAAGTCCTTCTTGGCCAATCCGGAGCCACGAGTATAGTCTTTACTCCTCTCCTTCTTATGATTCTCAGTACTTTTGGTATGAGAGGAAGAGGAGGGAACACATACACTGACTGGTACACCCACGGTGTTACCAGAGAGTCCACAGCTATTGCCTGAGGGTCCCTTGACCTGGCGCAATATCTGTCCAGCTTTTTGTTGAGGCGGGACGCCATCATGTCCACCCTTTGGTTTTTCCCAACGGTTCACAATCATGTGGAAGACTTCTGGGTGAAGTCCCCACTCCCCCGGGTGAAGATCGTGTCTGCTGAGGAAGTCTGCTTCCCAGTTGTCCACTCCCGGAATGAACACTGCTGACAGTGCTATCACATGATTCTCCGCCCAGCGAAGAATCCTTGCCACTTCCATCATTGCCCTCCTGCTTCTTGTGCCGCCCTGTCTGTTTACGTGGGCGACTGCCGTGATGTTGTCCGACTGGATCAACACCGGCTGACCCTGAAGCAGAGGTCTTGCCTGACTTAGGGCATTGTAAATGGCCCTTAGTTCCAGGATATTTATGTGAAGTGACGTTTCCATGCTTGACCACAAGCCCAGGAAATTTCTTCCCTGTGTGACTGCTCCCCAGCCTCTCAGGCTGGCATCCGTGGTCACCAGGACCCAATCCTGAATGCCGAATCTGCGGCCCTCTAGGAGATGAGCACTCTGTAACCACCACAGGAGAGACATCCTTGTCCTTGGAGACAGGGTTATCCGCTGATGCATTTGAAGATGCGATCCGGACCATTTGTCCAGCAGATCCCACTGAAAAGTTCTTGCATGGAATCTGCCGAATGGAATCGCTTCGTAAGAAGCCACCATCTTTCCCAGGACCATTGTGCATTGTACTGACACTTGGCCTGGTCTTAGGAGGTTCCTGACTATGTCGGATAACTCCTTGGCTTTCTCCTCCGGGAGAAACACCTTTTTCTGTACTGTGTCCAGAATCATCCCTAGGAACAGCAGACGTGTCGTCGGAATCAGCTGCGATTTTGGAATATTTAGAATCCATCCGTGCTGTCGTAGTACTACTTGAGATAGTGCTACTCCGACCTCTAACTGTTCTCTGGACCTTGCCTGCTTACTTTGTGCCTTCCAATGCACAATGCAAACTACAGGTAGTGCTGCAGGGCCCACACCCTTTTACTTGCCGTACAGAGTAGCTCTGGATCTGTTACAGTGCCCAGCTGCTGCAAGAAATCAGCTTGAATGCTTCAGGGGCTGGGGCATAGCCAACATGAGCCCCACACCGAAGGAGGGTGGAGGTGTTTAATGCGAACTAGGGGTCATCCAAGCGCCGCAAAAGGCCGCCATGCCCTGCACGCCCCTTTTCTCTTTTCATATGCAGACGAGGGTTGAAGCCAACTTTGACCCACTGCTTGGATGACATCACCGTATGCAAATCCATCTGCTGCAGGCCTTCCCCCAGGAATGCTTGCACTAGTTGTTGCATTTGGTTTGTTGTTTGACCCACTGCTTGGATGACATCACCGTATGCAAATCCATCTGCTGCAGGCCTTCCCCCAGGAATGCTTGCACTAGTTGTTGCATTTGGTTTGTTGTTTGGGGGTGCTTCATTATTAGGCAGCCTTCTGCCCTCCCATGTTCATCTGAAAATTTGTGTTCTCCCTGCAGTTGTTGTCCCCAGATGAGAGTTCCCTTGTGCTGCCTCAGTTGAATCTCCTTTACTTGACAGAGATGTGCCTGAGCAGCGGCCCTCCCCAGCCCTATCCCAAATCATACTTATTTTGCATAGGAGATACCATGGTCATGAAGATTGTTCTCCCAGGGTGAGGTTCATTCATTGCATTCTGGGTATGCTGACCCCTGTGATTTCCCCAAATGTGGGAAACTCGACTGCATTATTTGTGGTAGTGGGGGACTGTGTTTGTGCTTTCCTCTGGTCAGCTCTGGTAAAAGTCAGATTTATTTGTCTCAGATCTTCCTCTAGCCTTGTTCTTCTTTCGAGAGTTCCCTTGTGCTGCCTCAGTTGGATCTCCTTCACTTGACAGGGGGGTACCCGAGCAGCGACCCTCCCCAGCTCTAGCCCAACTTCTACTTACCTGGCAGGTGAGATACTATGATCATGTAGGTGCTTCTCCCAGGGCAAGGCTCACCCATTGCACTCTGGGTGTGCTGCTCCTGCGATTTCCCCAAATGTGGGAAACTTGACTGCATAATTTGTGTTTCCCCTGGTCGGCTCTCATATAATTCAGATCTCTTTGTCTCAGGTCTCTCTCCAGCCTAGTTTGCTGTCTGTTTCAACTTCTCTTTTCTTGAGCCGCTCCCTTCTATGCCCTTGCGCACTATCCTGACTTCTCCCGTCTGCTTACTTTGTGCCTTCCAATGCACAATGCAAACTACAGGTAGTGCTGCAGGGCCCACACCCTTTTACTTGCCGTTCAGAGCAGCTCTGGAGCTGTTACAGTGCCCAGCTGCTGCAAGAAATCAGCTTGAATGCTTCAGGGGCTGGGGCATAGCCAACATGAGCCCCACACCGAAGGAGGGTGGAGGTGTTTAATGCGAACTAGGGGTCATCCAAGCGCCGCAAAAGGCCGCCATGCCCTGCACGCCCCTTTTCTCTTTTCATATGCAGACGAGGGTTGAAGCCAACTTTGACCCACTGCTTGGATGACATCACCATATGCAAATCCATCTGCTGCAGGCCTTCCCCCAGGAATGCTTGCACTAGTTGTTGCATTTGGTTTGTTGTTTGGGGGTGCTTCAGTATTAGGCAGCCTTCTGCCCTCCCATGTTCATCTGAAAATATGTGTTCTCCCTGCAGTTGTTGTCCCCAGATGAGAGTTCCCTTGTGCTGCCTCAGTTGAATCTCCTTTACTTGACAGAGATGTGCATGAGCAGCGGCCCTCCCCAGCCCTATCCCAAATCATACTTATTTTCCATAGGAGATACCATGGTCATGAAGATTACTCTCCCAGGGTGAGGTTCATTCATTGCATTCTGGGTATGCTGACCCCTGTGATTTCCCCAAATGTGGGAAACGCGACTGCTTTATTTGTTGGTAGTGGGGGGACTGTGTTTGTGCTTTCTTCTGGTCAGCTCTGGTAAAAGTCAGATTTCTTTGTCTCAGATCTTCCTCTAGCCTTGTTCTTCTTTCGAGAGTTCCTTTGTGCTGCCTCAGTTGGATCTCCTTCACTTGACAGGGGGGTGCCCGAGCAGCGACCCTCCCCAGCTCTTGCCCAACTCCTACTTACCTGCCAGGTGAGATACTATGATCATGAAGGTGCTTCTCCCAGGGCAAGGCTCACCCATTGCACTCTGGGTGTGCTGCCCCTGCGATTTCCCCAAATGTGGGAAACTTGACTGCATAATTTGTGTTTCCCCTGGTCGGCTCTCGTATAATTCAGATCTCTTTGTCTCAGGTCTCTCTCCAGCCTAGTTTGCTGTCTGTTTCCACTTCTCTTTTCTTGAGCCGCTCCCTTCTATGCCCTTGCGCACTATCCTGACTTCTCCCGTCTGCTTACTTTGTGCCTTCCTACGCACAATGCGAACTACAGGTAGTGCTGCAGGGCCCACACCCTTTTAGTTGCCTTACAGAGCAGCTCTGGAGCTGTTACAGTGCCCAGCTGCTGCAAGAAATCAGCTTGAATGCTTCAGGGGCTGGGGCATAGCCAACATGAGCCCCACACCGAAGGAGGGTGGAGGTGTTTAATGCGAACTAGGGGTCATCCAAGCGCCGCAAAAGGCCGCCATGCCCTGCATAACCCTTTTCTCTTTTCATATGCAGATGAGGGTTCCAGCCAACTTTGGCCCACTGCTTGGATGACATCACCGTATGCAAATCCGTCTTCTGCAGACCTTCACCCAGGAATGCTTTTACTAGTTGTTGCATTTGGTTTGTTGTTTGGGGGTGCTTCAGTATTAGGCAGCCTTCTGTCCTCCCATGTTCATCTGAAAATATGTGTTCTCCCTGCAGTTGTTGTCCCCAGATGAGAGTTCCCTTGTGCTGCCTCAGTTGAATCTCCTTTACTTGACAGAGATGTGCCTGAGCAGCGGCCCTCCCCAGCCCTATCCCAAATCATACTTATTTTGCATAGGAGATACCATGGTCATGAAGATTGTTCTCCCAGGGTGAGGTTCATTCATTGCATTCTGGGTATGCTGACCCCTGTGATTTCCCCAAATTTGGGAAACTCGACTGCATTATTTGTGGTAGTGGGGGACTGTGTTTGTGCTTTCCTCTGGTCAGCTCTGGTAAAAGTCAGATTTCTTTGTCTCAGATCTTCCTCTAGCCTTGTTCTTCTTTCGAGAGTTTCCTTGTGCTGCCTCAGTTGGATCTCCTTCACTTGACAGGGGGGTGCCCGAGCAGCGACCCTCCCAAGCTCTAGCCCAACTCCTACTTACCTGCCAGGTGAGATACTATAATCAGGAAGGTGCTTCTCCCAGGGCAAGGCTCACCCATTGCACTCTGGGTGTGCTGCTCCTGCGATTTCCCCAAATGTGGGAAACTTGACTGCATAATTTGTGTTTCCCCTGGTCGGCTCTCGTATAATTCAGATCTCTTTGTCTCAGGTCTCTCTCCAGCCTAGTTTGCTGTCTGTTTCAACTTCTCTTTTCTTGAGCCGCTCCCTTCTATGCCCTTGCGCACTATCCTGACTTCTCCCGTCTGCTTACTTTGTGCCTTCCAATGCACAATGCAAACTACAGGTAGTGCTGCAGGGCCCACACCCTTTTACTTGCCGTTCAGAGCAGCTCTGGAGCTGTTACAGTGCCCAGCTGCTGCAATAAATCAGCTTGAATGCTTCAGGGGATGGGGCATGGCCAACATGAGCCCCACACCAAAGGAGGGTGGGGGTGTTTAATGCGAACTAGGGGTCATCCAAGCAGCGCAAAAGGCCGCCATGCCCTGCACGCCCCTTTTCTCTTTTCATATGCAGATGAGGGTTGAAGCCAACTTTGACCCACTGCTTGGATGACATCACCGTATGCAAATCCGTCTTCTGCAGAACTTACCCCAGGAATGCTTGCACTAGTTGTTGCATTTGGTTTGTTGTTTGGGGGTGCTTCAGTATTAGGTAGCCTTCTGCCCTCCCATGTTCATCTGAAAATATGTGTTCTCCCTGCAGTTGTTGTCCCCAGATGAGAGTTCCCTTGTGCTGCCTCAGTTGAATCTCCTTTACTTGACAGAGATGTGCATGAGCAGCGGCCCTCCCCAGCCCTATCCCAAATCATACTTATTTTGCATAGGAGATACCATGGTCATGAAGATTACTCTCCCAGGGTGAGGTTCATTCATTGCATTCTGGGTATGCTGACCCCTGTGATTTCCCCAAATGTGGGAAACGCGACTGCTTTATTTGTTGGTAGTGGGGGACTGTGTTTGTGTTTTCCTCTGGTCAGCTCTGGTAAAAGTCAAATTTCTTTGTCTCAGATCTTCCTCTAGCCTTGTTCTTCTTTCGAGAGTTTCCTTGTGCTGCCTCAGTTGGATCTCCTTCACTTGACAGGGGGGTGCCCGAGCAGCGACCCTCCCCAGCTCTAGCCCAACTCCTACTTACCTGCCAGGTGAGATACTATGATCATGAAGGTGCTTCTCCCAGGGCAAGGCTCACCCATTGCACTCTGGGTGTGCTGCCCCTGCGATTTCCCCAAATGTGGGAAACTTGACTGCATAATTTGTGTTTCCCCTGGTCAGGTCTCGTATAATTCAGATCTCTTTGTCTCAGGTCTCTCTCCAGCCTAGTTTGCTGTCTGTTTCAACTTCTCTTTTCTTGAGCCGCTCCCTTTTATACCCTTGTGCACTATCCTGACTTCTCCTCCTGTCTGCTTACTTTGTGCCTTCCAATGCGCAATGCAAACTACAGGTAGTGCTGCAGGGCCCACACCCTTTTACTTGCCTAACAGAACAGCTCTGGAGCTGTTACAGTGCCAAGCTGCTGCAAGAAATCAGCTTGAATGCTTCAGGGGATGGGGCATGGCCAACATGAGCCCCACACCAAAGGAGGGTGGGGGTGTTTAATGCGAACTAGGGGTCATCCAAGCAGCGCAAAAGGCCGCCATGCCCTGCACGCCCCTTTTCTCTTTTCATATGCAGATGAGGGTTGAAGCCAACTTTGACCCACTGCTTGGATGACATCACCGTATGCAAATCCGTCTTCTGCAGAACTTCCCCCAGGAATGCTTGCACTAGTTGTTGCATTTGGTTTGTTGTTTGGGGGTGCTTCAGTATTAGGCAGCCTTCTGCCCTCCCATGTTCATCTGAAAATATGTGTTCTCCCTGCAGTTGTTGTCCCAAGATGAGAGTTCCCTTGTGCTGCCTCAGTTGAATCTCCTTTACTTGACAGAGATGTGCATGAGCAGCGGCCCTCCCCAGCCCTATTCCAAATCATACTTATTTTGCATAGGAGATACCATGGTCATGAAGATTTTTCTCCCAGGGTGAGGTTCATTCATTGCATTTTGGGTATGCTGACCCCTGTGATTTCCCCAAATGTGGGAAACTTGACTGCATTATTTGTGGTAGTGGGAGACTGTGTTTGTGCTTTCCTCTGGTCAGCTCTGGTAAAAGTCAGATTTCTTTGTCTCAGATTTTCCTTTAGCCTTGTTCTTCTTTCGAGAGTTCCCTTGTGCTGCCTCAGTTGGATCTCCTTCACTTTACAGGGGGGTACCCGAGCAGCGACCCTCCCCAGCTCTAGCCCAACTCCTACTTACCTGCCAGGTGAGATACTATGATCATGAAGGTGCTTCTCCCAGGGCAAGGCTCACCCATTGTACTCTGGGTGTGCTGCTCCTGCAATTTCCCCAAATGTGGGAAACTTGACTGCATAATTTGTGTTTCCCCTGGTCGGCTCTCGTATAATTCAGATCTCTTTGTCTCAGGTCTCTCTCCAGCCTAGTTTGCTGTCTGTTTCAACTTCTCTTTTCTTGAGCCACTCCCTTCTATGCCCTTGCGCACTATCCTGACTTCTCCTCCCGTCTGCTTACTTTGTGCCTTCCAATGCACAATGCAAACTACAGGTAGTGCTGCAGGGCCCACACCCTTTTACTTGCCTTACAGAGCAGCTCTGGAGCTGTTACAGTGCCCAGCTGCTGCAAGAAATCAGCTTGAATGCTTCAGGGGCTGGGGCATAGCCAACATGAGCCCCACACCGAAGGAGGGTGGAGGTGTTTAATGCAAACTAGGGGTCAGACAAGCGCCGCAAAAGGCCACCATGCCCTGCACGCCCCTTTTCTGTTTTCATATGCAGACGAGGGTTGAAGCCAACTTTGACCCACTGCTTGGATGACATCACCATATGCAAATCCATCTGCGGCAGGCCTTCCCCCAGGAATGCTTGCACTAGTTGTTGCATTTGGTTTGTTGCTTGGGGGTGCTTCAGTATTAGGCAGCCTTCTGCCCTCCCATGTTCATCTGAAAATATGTGTTCTCCCTGCAGTTGTTGTCCCAAGATGAGAGTTCCCTTTTGCTGCCTCAGTTGAATCTCCTTTACTTGACAGAGATGTGCATGAGCAGCGGCCCTCCCCAGCCCTATTCCAAATCATACTTATTTTGCATAGGAGATACCATGGTCATGAAGATTTTTCTCCCAGGGTGAGTTCATTCATTGCATTTTGGGTATGCTGACCCCTGTGATTTCCCCAAATGTGGGAAACTTGACTGCATTATTTGTGGTAGTGGGAGACTGTGTTTGTGTTTTCCTCTGGTCAGCTCTGGTAAAAGTCAGATTTCTTTGTTTCAGATCTTCCTCTAGCCTTGTTCTTCTTTTGAGAGTTCCCTTGTGCTGCCTCAGTTGGATCTCCTTCACTTGACAGGGGGGTGCCCGAGTAGAGACCCTCCCCAGCTCTAGCCCAACTCCTACTTACCTGCCAGGTGAGATACTATGATCATGATGGTGCTTCTCCCAGGGCAAGGCTCACCCATTGCACTCTGGGTGTGCTGCCCCTGCGATTTCCCCAAATGTGGGAAACTTGACTGCATAATTTGTGTTTCCCCTGGTCGGCTCTCGTATAATTCAGATCTCTTTGTCTCAGGTCTCTCTCCAGCCTAGTTTGCTGTCTGTTTCCACTTCTCTTTTCTTCAGCCGCTCCCTTCTATACCCTTGTGCACTATCCTGACTTCTCCTCCCGTCTGCTTACTTTGTGCCTTCCAATGCACAATGCAAACTACAGGTAGTGCTGCAGGGCCCACACCCTTTTACTTGCCTTACAGAGCAGCTCTGGAGCTGTTACAGTGCCCAGCTGCTGCAAGAAATCTGCTTGAATGCTTCAGGGGATGGGGCATGGCCAACATGAGCCCCACACCAAAGGAGGGTGGAGGTGTTTAATGCGAACTAGGGGTCATCCAAGCACTGCAAAAGGCCGCCATGCCCTGCACGCCCCTTTTCTCTTTTCATATGCAGATGAGGGTTGAAGCCAACTTTGACCCACTGCTTGGATGACATCACCGTATGCAAATCCGTCTTCTGCAGAACTTCCCCCAGGAATGCTTGCACTAGTTGTTGCATTTGGTTTGTTGTTTGGGGGTGCTTCAGTATTAGGCAGCCTTCTGCCCTCCCATGTTCATCTGAAAATATGTGTTCTCCCTGCAGTTGTTGTCCCCAGATGAGAGTTTCCTTGTGCTGCCTCAGTTGAATCTCCTTTACTTGACAGAGATGTGCATGAGCAGCGGCCCTCCCCAGCCCTATTCCAAATCATACTTATTTTGCATAGGAGATACCATGGTCATGAAGATTGTTCTCCCAGGGTGAGGTTCATTCATTGCATTTTGGGTATGCTGACCCCTGTGATTTCCCCAAATGTGGGAAACTTGACTGCATTATTTGTGGTAGTGGGGGACTGTGTTTGTGCTTTCCTCTGGTCAGCTCTGGTAAAAGTCAGATTTCTTTGTCTCAGATTTTCCTCTAGCCTTGTTCTTCTTTCGAGAGTTCCCTTGTGCTGCCTCAGTTGGATCTCCTTCACTTTACAGGGGGGTACCCGAGCAGCGACCCTCCCCAGCTCTAGCCCAACTCCTACTTACCTGCCAGGTGAGATACTATGATCATGAAGGTGCTTCTCCCAGGGCAAGGCTCACCCATTGCTCTGGGTGTGCTGCTCCTGCGATTTCCCCAAATGTGGGAAACTTGACTGCATAATTTGTGTTTCCCCTGGTCGGCTCTCGTATAATTCAGATCTCTTTGTCTCAGGTCTCTCTCCAGCCTAGTTTGCTGTCTGTTTCCACTTCTCTTTTCTTGAGCCGCTCCCTTCTATGCCCTTGCGCACTATCCTGACTTCTCCTCCTGTCTGCTTACTTTGTGCCTTCCAACGCACAATGCGAACTACAGGTAGTGCTGCAGGGCCCACACCCTTTTACTTGCCTTACAGAGCAGCTCTGGAGCTGTTACAGTGCCCAGCTGCTGCAAGAAATCAGCTTGAATGCTTCAGGGGCTGGGGCATAGCCAACATGAGCCCCACACCAAAGGAGGGTGGAGGTGTTTAATGCAAACTAGGGGTCAGCCAAGCGCCGCAAAAGGCCACCATGCCCTGCACGCCCCTTTTCTCTTTTCATATGCAGACGAGGGTTGAAGCCAACTTTGACCCACTGCTTGGATGACATCACCATATGCAAATCCATCTGCGGCAGGCCTTCCCCCAGGAATGCTTGCACTAGTTGTTGCATTTGGTTTGTTGTTTGGGGGTGCTTCAGTATTAGGCAGCCTTCTGCCCTCCCATGTTCATCTGAAAATATATGTTCTCCCTGCAGTTGTTGTCCCCAGATGAGAGTTCCCTTGTGTTGCCTCAGTTAAATCTCCTTTACTTGACAGAGATGTGCATGAGTAGCGGCCCTCCCCAGCCCTATTCCAAATCATACTTATTTTGCATAGGAGATACCATGGTCATGAAGATTTTTCTCCCAGGGTGAGGTTTATTCATTGCATTTTGGGTATGCTGACCCCTGTGATTTCCCCAAATGTGGGAAACTTGACTGCATTATTTGTGGTAGTGGGAGGCTGTGTTTGTGATTTCTTCTGGTCAGCTCTGGTAAAAGTCAGATTTCTTTGTTTCAGATTTTCCTTTAGCCTTGTTCTTCTTTCGAGAGTTCCCTTGTGCTGCCTCAGTTGGATCTCCTTCACTTTACAGGGGGGTACCCGAGCAGCGACCCTCCCCAGCTCTAGCCCAACTCCTACTTACCTGCCAGGTGAGATACTATGATCATGAAGGTGCTTCTCCCAGGGCAAGGCTCACCCATTGTACTCTGGGTGTGCTGCTCCTGCGATTTCCCCAAATGTGGGAAACTTGACTGCATAATTTGTGTTTCCCCTGGTCGGCTCTCGTATAATTCAGATCTCTTTGTCTCAGGTCTCTCTCCAGCCTAGTTTGCTGTCTGTTTCCACTTCTCTTTTCTTCAGCCGCTCCCTTCTATACCCTTGTGCACTATCCTGACTTCTCCTCCCGTCTGCTTACTTTGTGCCTTCCAATGCACAATGCAAACTACAGGTAGTGCTGCAGGGCCCACACCCTTTTACTTGCCTTACAGAGCAGCTCTGGAGCTGTTACAGTGGCCAGCTGCTGCAAGAAATCAGCTTGAATGCTTCAGGGGCTGGGGCATAGCCAACATGAGCCCCACACCGAAGGAGGGTGGAGGTGTTTAATGCAAACTAGGGGTCAGTCAAGCGCCGCAAAAGGCCACCATGCCCTGCACGCCCCTTTTCTGTTTTCATATGCAGACGAGGGTTGAAGCCACCTTTGACCAACTGCTTGGATGACATCACCACAAATCCATCTGCGGCAGGCCTTCCCCCAGGAATGCTTGCACTAGTTGTTGCATTTGGTTTGTTGTTTGGGGGTGCTTCAGTATTAGGCAGCCTTCTGCTCCACCCTCCTTTGGTGTGGGGCTTATGTTGGCCATGTCCAATCCCCTGAAGCATTCAAGCAGATTTCTTGCAGCAGCTGGGCACTGTAACAGCTCCAGAGACGCTCTGTAAGGCAAGTAAAAGGGTGTGGGCCCTGCAGCACTACCTGTAGTTTGCATTGTGCATTGGAAGGCACAAAGTAAGCAGACGGGAGGAGAAGTCAGGATAGTGCACAAGGGTATAGAAGGGAGCGGCTGAAGAAAAGAGAAGTGGAAACAGACAGCAAACTAGGCTGGAGAGAGATCTGAGACAAAGAGATCTGAATTATACGAGAGCCGACCAGGGGAAACACAAATTATGCAGTCAAGTTTCCCACATTTGGGGAAATCGCAGGGGCAGCACACCCAGAGTGCAATGGGTGAGCCTTGCCCTGGGAGAAGCACCTTCATGATCATAGTATCTCACCTGGCAGGTAAGTAGGAGTTGGGCTAGAGCTGGGGAGGGTCGCTGCTCGGGCACCCCCCTGTTAAGTGAAGGAGATCCAACTGAGGCAGCACAAGGGAACTCTCGAAAGAAGAACAAGGCTAAAGGAAAATCTGAAACAAAGAAATCTGACTTTTACCAGAGCTGACCAGAAGAAATCACAAACACAGCCTCCCACTACCACAAATAATGCAGTCGAGTTTCCCACATTTGGGGAAATCACAGGGGTCAGCATACCCAAAATGCAATGAATGAACCTCACCCTGGGAGAAAAATCTTCATGACCATGGTATCTCCTATGCAAAATAAGTATGATTTGGAATAGGGCTGGGGAGGGCCGCTGCTCATGCACATCTCTGTCAAGTAAAGGAGATTCAACTGAGGCAGCACAAGGGAACTCTCATCTTGGGACAACAACTGCAGGGAGAACATATATTTTCAGATGAACATGGGAGGGCAGAAGGCTGCCTAATACTGAAGCACCCCCAAACAACAAACCAAATGCAACAACTAGTGCAAGCATTCCTGGGGGAAGGCCTGCCGCAGATGGATTTGCATATGGTGATGTCATCCAAGCAGTTGGTCAAAGTTGGCTTCAACCCTCGTCTGCATATGAAAAGAGAAAAGGGGCGTGCAGGGCATGGTGGCCTTTTGCGGCGCTTGGCTGACCCCTAGTTTGCATTAAACACCTCCACCCTCCTTTGGTGTGGGGCTCATGTTGGCTATGCCCCAGCCCCTGAAGCATTCAAGCTGAATTCTTGCAGCAGCTGGGCACTGTAACAGCTCCAGAGCTGCTCTGTAAGGCAAGTAAAAGGGTGTGGGCCCTGCAGCACTACCTGTAGTTCGCAGATGGATTTGCCGCCATAGAATGCGCCTGCTGAATCGTGTTACAGATCCAGAGAGCAATAGTCTGCTTTGAAGCAGGGGTGCCAATCTTGTTGGCTGCATACAGGACAAACAGTGCTTCTGTTTTTCTGACTCTAGCCGTTCTGGCCACGTAAATTTTCAAAGCCCTGACCACATCAAGGGACTCGGAATCCTCCAAGTCACGCGTAGCCACAGGCATCACAATAGGTTGGTTCATATGAAAGGATGATTCCACTTTTAGCAGGAATTGAGGACGGGTCTGCAATTCCGCTGCCACCGCGCTACAACCCCGGCCGACGCAATTGCCGGTCTGAGTAAGGTACCAGAATGTGTGTAAATGGACTTTAGGGTAACCTCCTGCTTGCGGTCAGCAGGGTCCCTGATGGTAGCCGTATCCTGGGATGGCAGCGCTACCTTTTTGGATAAGCGTGTCAATGCTTTATCCACC